>NC_056731.1:555386967-555425683 GCF_019279795.1 Protopterus annectens
CACAAGACGGGTAAGTGACATCCCCCTCTTATAATTAAATAGAAAGAAATCTATGACATTCCATTGCATTCATACAATTGTAATTAGTGTTCGACACTGGGTTCTAATGGCAGATTCCTTGACAGGAGTAATGAGATAAGGGGAACTGAGACTTTTAAGTCAGGGGTAGATCATGCAAAAGTACACAGACTTAGAATTCATGAGAGACAAGTTTACATAAAGTGAACAACTTTACTGCATAGTTAGAACATGTAATCAAACACGCAAATTGACGTGCTCACACATAGAAACAGATATGAACACACACAGACACACACACACACACACACATATATATATATATATATATATATATATATATATATATATATATATTCATGCATACATATATACATACATTGATACACATACATACATACATACATCTGTACAGAACTACACACGCATACATACACAAAGATATATTTATACATATATATATATATATATATATATATATATACATACATATGCCAAAAGAGTTTTTACAAGAAATCTTCTGAATAGAAAGTAAACTGGTCTATAACCCAAGTAGTATTGATATATTTGAGCCTATAGATTTTTATATATATATATATATATATATATATGTATATATATATATATATATATATATATATATGTGTGTGTGTGTGTGTGTGTGTGTGTGTGTGTGTGTGTGTGTGTGTGTGTGTGTGTGTGTGTGTGTGTGTGTGTGTGTGTGTGTGTGTGTGTGTGTGTATCTATATATATATGTGTGTGTATGTATACATATATATATATATATATATATATATATATATATATATACATATATGTGTGTAGGTTCATTGAAAGGTACTAGGCTGTGGACCAAAGGTCCTATGTAAGCCTAGCCAACAAGGTTGACTGGCTTACGCCAACCAAGAAAGTTATTTTCCTGTGCCAATGTCGAGCACAGACACAGAAATGATGCCCGGCGTGTATTTCTTATTTAACATCCACTCATCAAGATTTTTCTTGATGATTGCTAATGAAGACCTTTGCTTGACTTAGATGGGTAGCCTGTTCCAGAGTATGGGAAGTCTCTGGGACAGGAATCTAACCCTTCAGCATGTCCTGTTTATTGTGGTGACACGGTTTAGGTCCCTAGAGCGTGTAGCTCGGAGGGATTGGGATTTCTTTAGGTGTATCATGTCCAACAGCTCTCGGTTTGACAGAGCTTTATATGTCAGGCAGAGATCACCTCAGAGTAGGCAATATGGTATGGAGTAAAGATGGAGTTTTTGGAGATGGTCAGTGTAGGGCATTTGTTTGAGGCCAGTAATCTTCTTTATGAGTTACTTCTGTGGTCTTTCGAGCTGCTGCAGATGTCTTGTGAGGTACACTCCAAAAGGGGCATTTACTCTATAAATGGTCTAATGCGTGTTGAGTATAGTTGAATCATGACCTCTTTTTTCCTGGATGAAAACCCTTTTATGATGATGTGTGCCACGTCAAAGGACTTCCTGACTACTGTGGCGGTGTGACTATCAAAGTAGAGACTACTGTCCACCTGGGTCCCAAGGTCTCTTATCACACCTTTGGTGTTAAGTAGATTGCTGCATATGTGGTAGTTAATGGCTACATAGTTTTTACGAAAAGGGATGACAATGCAGTTTTTGGCATTGAGCTGGAGGCCATGGCTCTGACAACAGGTATCTGTCTCAGCGAGGCCCTTCTGTAGGATGTGCACATCATTTGGGGACTTGACTATGGCTCCTAGTTTGCAGTCATCTGCGAACTTTGTTAGCCAGAAGCCTTATGTGTTAGCCTGTACTTCAGAGAAGTAGATACCAAACAGGAGAGGTGCCAGGACTATACCGTGTGTACTCCACTTGTGACTGGTTTGAAATCAGATTTGGAGTCTGCACCTTTTACAGTGTGTGTTCTGTCAGTGAGCCAGTTGGCAACCCATCTTGTGAAGTATGGATTTATACCTAGTTCAGTGTGGTTATCTATAATTACAGAATGGGGGATAGCAGTGAGAGCCTTGGCAAGGTCAAGATAAGCTGTGTGAAACACCTTACCCTCGTCTACGGTTTTGGTGACTGCCTCATAGAAGTCAGTCAGCTTCAGGAGGCATGATCTTACTTTCACAAATCTGAACTGGCTGTGATCCCGAGTTAGGAGGTTACCAATGTCTTTGTTTATGTATTTACATACAAATATATATATGTATATATATATATATATATATATATATATATATATATATATATATATATATGTGTGTGTGTGTGTGCATATGTATATATATATATATATATATATATATATATATATATATATATATACATATAAATATAAAATAAAATATGTATGTGTGTGTTTCTTTATATATATGTATAATGTACACACACACACACACACACACACACATATATATATATATATATATATATATATATATATATATATATATATATATATATATATATATATATATAGATATATATATATATATATTATATAGATGAGTGTGTGGATTTCCTGATCATGGAGAATACTCTTCATTCCACCATTGTGTCCTTTTTAGGCAATGTCTCTAAGACTAATCTTATAGCAGAAAATATCTGTGAGAAAGCAAACTGATACTGATGCGGGCTAATTCTAGGAGCCTTAACCGGAAAATGCACTCACGGGAGGCTCTCCTTGCACCGAAAGATGTAGAAATTCGTGCGCTTATGCAAACTTGGTTTAGGGCTGTGGAGAGCACCCTTGTCTTACCATGCTATGCCTCATTGCAGACATTCTGAAGCCAAAAGTAGGTAAGAATGAGTACAGGCAGTGGAGTCTCTTTCTTCATTAAGGACAGACACACCTCCAGAATGGTTTGCCTGCATGACGCACTGGAAATATTCCAGGTGCAACTGACAGTTGGCCAGACACACATTCAGGTTACAGACCTCTACAGACCCTACTGCATGACTCACAACACCCACTCCTCATAAATGACATAGTTGACTCCATCATGGTATCACCAAACACCGTAAGCCTTGGTGACTTCAACAATCCCACAAGAGACTGGGTAAAGTAGTCCTTCACTAATGCAATTACACACCGATTCCTTAACCATCAGTTCTAACAAAGTAGACCAGCTGGTGTCATCAACCACAAGGTTAGATAAGATTGTGGACAGGGTTATCACCAACATGGGCAATCGAGGTGCCACTCACATAGAATGTTCCTGTCCGTTGATATCAGATGATCGGTCTGTCTCATTGAAATTTTCTATAGTACAAACCACAGCTATAACAGGTGTAAAAAAATATCAAAAGCTGAATATAACCTACTAAGGGACAGTATGAATGGCTTAACAGAGTACGGCAATGTAGTTTACATCAACCTGTACAACTGCATGGAGTCATTCATTAAAAAAGGATGAAAAACCTGCTCCTCAAGTAAAAAGTAACCTGTCTGGCAGACATCTTCTATGAAATGGCTTTACAACAAAAGGAAGCAACTGTTGCCCATGTGTAAAAAGGAGCAACTGCCAAATTAGGAAAAACTGCCTCCTTAGGCTCAACAAGCAAATGAGATGACTAGTGATGAACTGCAGTACCAATTATGAATATAAACTAATAACCTAAAATAAGGGAAACCACTAAGCCTTCTTCAGTTTCATTACTGAGACTCCATGGAAAACACAAGGTTTGCTCAGAAGTAGTACTTAACAGCACCACTCATACTGATCGTGTTAATGTAGACAACCGGATAGCAGATTGGTTAAGTACAAGCATTAAACCCCCATCGACACCCAAAGGACTATTAGACATCCATGATTCAATTTCCATGCCTCACATATGAATAGATGTAGTGTGAACTGACCTATCCATGTAAAAAAATACAACTTCCATGGGACCTGATGGTATCCCATGACATATTTTTAACCATCTCCAGCCAGAACTAGACTCACCACTGAGCACCCATTTCAACCACAGACAAAGTACAGGTTTCATTCTAGCAGCGTGAAGAGTTGCCACTGTCATCCCGTTGCAGAAAGGTGCTGCCGCTACTGACCCTATACAATATTGCAACCTAACCTGGAGAAGTACAAAGTGTAAAGTCATTGACCATATTAATCAGGATGTGATAAACAAGGACATAAGCAATCTCCTAACACCTGACCACACACAATTTGGATTTGTTAAGGGCAGATCTTGCCAGTTGAACCTGGTTTCTTCTTTGAGACATTTCACCAAGGACCTGGATGGGGTAAAGTGAGTACATACAGCATGCAATTGACTTGGCCAAGGTTTTTGACACAATCCCATAGTCTGGCACCAGTGAAAAGCCAACAAAATTAGGATTAAAGAATGATCTGATCAGGTGGATGGAAAAGTGGCTCAACCATAGGACAAAAACGGTGGGAAAAGGTACCTATGCCGATGACAGAACTGTCACTATTGTTGTTCACCAGTAATCTTTACTGGGGTGTGTACTGCTTGCTACCACCTTGTCATAATTCCAGGCTATGACTAAATGCCGTCAGCTGTTCAATTTTGTGAACAAATGTAAAATGCGCCCTGTGACTAACTCACCCAATTTTGTTAATAAACTAAAAGAGGGTCTCGCAGCAAGAAATGACTGGTGCCAAAGTAATGGCCTTTAGCTAAATGATAGAAACTCTATTAGCATACCATTCTTAAAAAACATGGTCCCTACTGAGTACCGCTACATCAGTGGCAAACCCTAAGACCTCAACCTGTGGTGAGAGACCTGGGTATTCAGGTTCACAACAATTTCATATTTGACCGTCAGGTAGCAGCTGTACTAATGAAAAGCCTTGTACTTGGTTCATCTCATAATTATAGGTATTGCATCCAAAAAAAGGAGGTTATTACATGTCTGTACTCCTCTTTTATTAGGCCATTAATTATTGATAAGGAACCATTTGTTGCCTCTACAATTTACCTGCACCAAATGGCAAGGTCACATAAGTACCTCAGAAAGAGAATGGATGGGCTGCAACACCTGTCCTATGCGGGATGGCCTTAAATCACAATAATTTCACTCAGCAACATACAGATTGCTCAGAGGTGATGTGTGTCTTGCTTACAAGGCAATCTGAGTGCCTGCCCTAGCAGAGATGCTCCATATCTGTAAGTATAACTGATTGCGCATTACCGTATCAAAAGTCCAAATTGTAATATGTGATATATCTCACTGAGGCTGCACCATGTCTGGAATACAGTTCCCAGACACATCAAACATAGTACCTCGATGACACGCTTCAAGTCCAACCTTCATGAGTGGATGGAAAACCAGCTTTTTGTCCTTGGGGTTGTAGCCATGTCCTTCATTGCCAGGGGGAACTGGTGTTGACTGGGGTTTCTTTTTCAGGATAAAGTATTGGATAGGGTCGTAAGCGCTCCGTAGCCACTAGCCTAGTAATCTCCTATAATCTTACATCTGTATATGTATATGTATATATATATATATATATATATATATATATATATATATATATATATATATATATATATATATATATATATGTGTGTGTGTGTGTGTGTGTGTGTCTACTTCGGAACAACGAAAACTCACAACAAACATCAAAGACGAAAACACAGATACCTTAACAACGAAACCCCACAACACCGAAAACCACGTAAGTATAGCACACACATCAAAAACATACACAAATACATACACAACTGCCAGAAACAGCCAACCACACCACCCTACACTACAAATAGGCAGGGGGCAAGCCCCCCTGCACCCCACACCCACCCCACTTTAATATTCTAACTCCGAGATCGAACAAACAGACACACAAGACAAACTCACACCCACACACTACAGTCTCTCACACACAGACACACACACACACCACAGTCACAACACACACTTACACACAGCACTACCCCTCACAAATACACTTACACATGCATACTCACCCACAGCGGAACACCAAAATTGCTAAATCAGAATCACGTAACACTGGGATTTTGAATTTCGAGCTTTTTGGTGTTCTGAACTTTCATTGTTTTGGTCTCCTTCGAAACACTTTCGATGTTCCGGTCTTTCAGTGTTTTGAAGTATACCTATATATATATATCACACGTACACATACACACACACACACACACACACACACACACACACACACACACACACACACACACACACACACACACACACACACACACACACACACACACACACACACACCAACTGGTCTGGTTGTTTTGTTTTTGGAGTGTACATATATATATATATATATATATATATATATATATATATATATATATATATAGTTATACACACACACACACACACACACATATGTGTTTTCAAGAGCAGTTACAGGCATACATATATGGAGGTTGGGCAAATTAACAAAGGGTATAAGTATGCATTGTTGGTAGTGAGTATTACACTACGTTTCTGGCACCAGTTACTTGACTCTCAAACGCTACAGAAGGATATTTACATCTCTGGAGGAATCTGTCATTGCACCAAACTTGGGCAGCCACAGTGGTGCATCAGTTAGCGTTGTAGTCTCACAGCAAGAGGTTATCCAGTGCAAATCTCGGCTGAGGTGCCTTCTGTAGAACAACAAACGTGAAAATGTATTCAGTCAGCACACAGAAAAAAAGATGATATCCACTGGAATTTTTGCAAAGACTAGTTGAAGAGGTGATGAAGAAGTGTATGGGGGGGTATATAAACCCATATTAAGAGGCTCCAATAAAAGGGTTATAGGGGAGCAGATTGATGAGGATAGTAGTATAATGGGGAATGTGAGTGGGAAACATACCCCTAATGAATATGCTTTGAGTTTTATCACCACTTTTAATTTGAATGCCAGTTTAGTATTACAAGTAATTATTAAAAATTGGGATATTTTAAGTTTTGACACAATCTTTGGGCAAAAAGTTTGAAAAGTACCCCCAAAAACTATATTTAGGAGAGATAGTTCCTTGAAAAATGTATTTGAATTGAATTTGGGGTCCAGGGGTGGCTGTTCAAACAGACCAGCAAGAAATTATAAATGTGGAAGGTGTAATTGGTGTAGTTACATTCTGGAGAACAAGGAAAGGATAAAAATGAATGGCTTTAATTTTTATACTAATGAACATTATAATTGTTGTGGTTCAAACATAGTGTACTTGGCTAAGTGGCAAAACCAATTTGCATTTTATATAGGCAAAACTAGTAGGCATTTTAAGAATTGAATTAGTGAACATGTTTAGGATATTAGGAAAGCCAAGGTCAACAATGTTCTTTATAGATCTATCAAGGACTTTAGAGATCATATTTTTAAATTTTTAATTGTAGAACAGTTATGCAAGGACCCTGAGGGGAGAGTGATTGATTTGCACTTAGATTGTAGTGAATTAAAGTGACAGTTAAAATTGGATGCAACTAGGTTTCCACTACCAATATAGCTTGCATTTTTAAGCGAAAGAAAATCAGGAGTTGATTGGTGTACATTATTTAGTATTATATGTATATTATTGTATGTAATATTTTAATAATTTTATGGTTTTATATATTTCTTAGCATTTAGTGTTTTGCATGATGTATTTAAACTATTTATTCATATATGTACTATGTAACACATTTGTATTTTTTACAACACATTTTTCAATGCTTATTGTGTGCTTTCCCTTTAATGGGGAGTGACTTTTAATTAATGTAGTAATATGTGATTACTAATGGGTATATAAGGGCTGGTTATTTTAATAGATGGTTGTTCTGAGGAAGTCCCTACAGGGGAAGAAAGCGCTAAATTTTAAATTTCAATCATTAAAGTCTTCTTGGATTGTTGGCTGGTTTATGTGTGCTGGTTGGATACATTTTGGGGTGCCTTGTGTGCAGAGTCTTCATTTGCTCCCGGTGGTCAAGTGGGACTCCTCCGGGTACTCCGGTTTCCTCCTACATCACCAAGACATGCTGTAGGTTGATTGGGCAATATAAATTGTCCCTAAGTATAAGTGCATGCATGTGTATGCCTTTTGTGTAAGGTTGGGAGCTGGGCTGGCACCTCGGAACCGCAAAACTCCACTGTCAGTCATGAGAGGACAGGTGATCCGGTGGGGCGGCCTAACTGGGGAAAGCAGAAGGAAGAAGAGGTCATTGTGCACAACTTGAAGACATCTGCAGATTTGGTCACACAACAACTCTCTATATTTGCTATGACTTCAGATAATGATATTCCAAATGGGAGGGGTCTAAATGCTGAGCCCTGTGGAACACCACTAGTAACGGGCCTAGGTGTGTTGGTGGATTCCACCACCCTAACTTGATGTGTCCTACCCATGAGGCATTTGTCTATCCATCGGGTTATATAGGGATTTGTGTCTAAATTTTTGAGTTTGTCTACAATACCTAAGTGAGGTAGTGTGTTGAATGCCTTTAACAGGTTGAGGTTGGCAGTATGCCTTTTTTTGCCCATCAGACATTTTCTCAAGTGTCCTTCGCAAAGTAATCCACTAGGTATAGAAGGTGTGACCGACCCTTGATGAAATGTAATGGGGTGGATCCAGTGTATGATGATTTCCTATGTTTGTATTAGATCCATGATAACTTTTTCCACGGCCTTGTATATAAGACTAGTCCAACTTATGGGTCTATAGATGTTCATCATGTTACACTGCTGCAGTCATCACACTTGGGTTATCTGCCATAAGGCGGTCCCGCAGTCAGCCCGAGTTCCAAAGTCTTGGTTTGGCACCAGTTGTGGTCACTTCTTCCCTGACGTCAGTGCGACAGGGGTATAAAAGAGGCAGCCAATGCTATTTTCTTCAGTCTTTCTTGCTGCGCGGTGCCCGAAGCAGAAGCAGTTCGCAAGTGCCGGTCAGCCTACTCCTGAGATTTTCAGTTCAAATTTCAGACCGAAGTCTTCAATAAAGCTAAGTACCCCGTTGGGGAAACTTTTCTTGCCTCAGACCAATGTCAGAAAAAGTTAATAATTGCATTTCTTGTGGGAAGCAAATACCTCATAAGGATTTTCATTCTTATTGTATTCCATGCCTAGGCCCAGACCACGACGTCACAGGTTGTCGGTTTTGTGCTAGGTTTAACAAATGTACTATTAAACGTCGGTTTGATTTCGCCCGACATTACTTTGGCAGAAAGTCCAATGACCGGGATGCATAAAAAAATGCAAAGATAAGGACAGGCAGCCGAGACCCAAACCAGACACTGAGGCCTCTGCTAGGCCAATCGCCGGTTCTCCGGTTTTCAGTGAGGCGCCTACGCAGCCCCTGATGACTGCTGATTTAGAACCACAGGCTGCCTCTGACTCCCAAGCAGAGATTGCTGGGCCTCTGGAGCCTTTACCTTTAGGCCCTACTGACTCCATTGCTGAAGGGGAATCCGGTGTAGTTGAAAGGCCTTCAGTTGCTGAAGGTGTCTTCAGACCAACTACACTTACTATTAAATCCTATGCAAATCTGAAAACTCCTTTAAAAGTAAGGAATCCAGTACAGCATTCTCCAGTACAAGGCCCCATGCCTAAGAAACAGATGCTCAAAATGGCCGAAGACTTAATTACCCTGATCAGGGGTTCCCATCCCCCTCCTGATAAAAGGCCTAGACAGGAGGAGGACTACACTTCATCTGACCAGGTTTCCATTTCCTCAGATTCTTCTGAGGAACAGGAATACTACTTTCCCCCATATGAAGACTCCGGTGCTGAAGAGTCTATCCCTTCAGCATCTCTGCCAGAGGACTACTCTTTTGGGGAAACCTTGCATACCATGAGGGAACATTTCCACTGGGATGGCCAGGATTACTCTGATTCTAAGAAAAGGCTTCGAGAGTTCCTTTTACTGCCTCAGCACAGACCCCTTGCTATTCCACCAGTGCTAGACATTGTGGATGATGTTTATTCAGAATCTAGTCTTAATCCAGATTCTTTACCTCCAGCCCAAGCCAAACCAGACAGATACTACAGAGTCCCTGACTCTGACAAATTCCTATACAAAAGCCTTGTTGCTGACCCAGAAACCATTTCCCAAGGTCCCAAAGGGGTTAAGGCCTCTATTGCTAAAAATCCTGTACCCTCTGAAAGGGATTCTAGAGCACTAGACAGATGGGGAAAGAAAGTATACACCTCAGCTACTCTAGCCGTGAGGGCCTTAAATTGCCACTTTCACATGCTGAAATATCAGCAATATTTGATGTCTCAATTAAAACAAAAAATGCTCACACATTCAGAACAGCCTGACTACAAGGAAATTCAGGATTTATTGCATGCAGCAGAACAAGTGGGAAAACATACTTTGCAGTGTGGATTTGATTCATTGGAAGCTTCTTGCAGAGCAGCAGTAACAGGGTCTGTCATTCGTAGGCATGCTTGGTTAAAAGAACAAAGTTTACCTGATCATGTTAAAGCAAAGTTATTGGATGCACCTTTACAGCAGGATGTTTTATTTGGTGTGAAAGCAGAAAAGGTTGTAAAGAAAATGGAGGATAAGGCAAAATCTATGCAGACGGTCAAGGATTTTTTACAGGTACAACCCCCTCGTTTTAGCAGAAATTGGCCAACCAAAAATTGGTCCTTTCCAACTTCTGACAGACCTCAGAGGGGCAAATACAGATGCCCAAGGGGCAGAGGTCAGCCACAAGGCTCTTACAAGCCTCTGAAATGGGGTGCCACAACCCAGAAAGGAGGAGAAGACAGGCCTCAAACTTTCAGAAAACAATCACAATGACTTACCCCTCAGACTGCCAAGCAAATCCCTCTTGGCAGCTCCTTTGGGAGGAAAACTAACACTTTTTGCAGGCAATTGGCACATCATCACAAAAGACAAATGGGTTCTAAATATTGTATCTCAAGGATACAGGTTCCACTTTCACACTTTACCAATGATAAAAGGAATGCCAAATCTGCCATCAAATCAATGGGCAGAGGCTCAAAGACAAATTACAGCTCTCATGGACATGAGAGCCCTTCAAGAGGTACCTATACAGGAGCAAGGACAAGGATTTTACTCATGACTCTTTCTGGTCCCCCGAAAGGACAAAGCCTGGAGACCCATTATGGACCTTTCAATTCTAAACACTTACCTGGAAGTTCCCAAATTCAAAAAGTTGACACTACAACAACTTGTTCCCATGCTGGGCAAGAAGGCTTGGCTAGTAACATTGGACCTCAAGGAGGCATACCTGCATGTCCCTATCAGACAAAATTGTAGAAGATACCTCAGATTTATAGCAGGTTCAACTCATTACCAATTCTCTGCACTGCACTTTGGCTTATCTATTGCACCCAGGGTCTTCACAAAATGCCTGGCACCAGTAATTGCGTACTGCAGACAAAGAGGAATTCAAATATATCCATACCTGGACGACTGCCTTATTCAAGAAGAAAGCAGACATTCTTTTAAAACATCTGGCGTTTGTAAAAAACCTACTAAGTTGCCTAGGGTACACAGTAAACGAAAATAAGTCAAAATGAGTGCCCTTACAAGAGATAATATTCCTGGGTGCCAACTTAAATACAATGGCCCAGATGGGTTATCTCACGCCAGACAAGCAAGGACAACTGACTCAATATTTCAAAATGATGGCAACAAAAACCCAACTCCCTGCAAGAAAAATTCTGCAGGCCTTGGGGTTCATGGCATCTTGCACACTACTAATTCCATATGCCAAACTGCATATGAGGAAATTACAATGGTACCTGAAAAGCGTATGGACTCAGCACAGCCACAGCTTGGAAGCAATAATACCACTCATTCCCTGCCTTCAACAGGAGTTTCTATGGTAGGCTCAGGCATGTCACCTCAACAAGGGTCAGCCTTTCACCTTATCCACAGCCAGGCAGACAATAACAACAGATGTATCAGATTACGCCTGGGGAGCACACATGGCAGGACACTGTATTCAGGGCAAATGGACTGCAGATCAAATGCATCTCCACATCAATCAAAAAGAGATGCTAGCTGTACAAAATGCCCTAACAGCTTTCAAGGACCTCCTACTACCAGGACAACCTTTAATAAAGACGGACAACACCACAGTGATGTGGTACATAAACAAGCAAGGGGGCACACATTCTTACCCCCTATGCAGGCAAGCAATGACCTTGTGGAATACAGCACTGACCTACCAAGTTCAACTACAAGCACAATTCCTGCCAGGAAAGAAAAATACATTGGCAGACGATCTAAGTCTAAGCAGAAATATCATGGACCCTCACAAGTGGAAACTAAATCCACAAGTATTCACAATGATAACTCAAAAATGGGGGAGCCCAGACATAGATGTTTTTGCCTCCCACCAAAACTGCCAACTACGGAAATTCTGCACAAGGACATACCACACAATAGCTTGGAAAGTGGACACCCTATCATTCAGTTGGAAAACATTAAAAGTGTATGCCCTCCCTCTACTGCCTCTTCTGGCAAAGATGCTCCTGAAAGCCAAACTAGAGAAGCCACAAATGATACTCATTGCTCCAGACTGGCCACGCCAGCACTGGTATCCAATATTAAGGAACATGGCTCAAGGCCCACCATGGATCTTACCTCAAATTCCTCACCTGCTGACTCAGCAAAACAATCAGATTCTACACAGCCGGCTCAAGGCTTTAAATCTGGCTGCATGGTGGATTACTTAAACAACCAGTCAACACTCCTTTTTAAAGCTGTTATGGATGTCATTTTGGAGGCCAGGAGACCCAACACCAGGAGAACATACTCAGACAAATGGAAAAGATTCTGCGCCTGGAACCAGGCTAAAGGCCTAAATCCTCTTGTCCCAAATATTCCTCAGATATTACAATATTTAACTGAGATGCTGGACAAAGGCCTTTCCTTTTCATCTATTAAGATCCACGCTTTAGCTATTTCAGGTCATTACAACACGGATCCTCCTATATTTTCACATCCATTACTAAGGCAGTACCTCAGAGGGGCTAAGAACATAAGACCGCCCCGGAGACCACCAACACCAACATAGGACCTCAATTTTGTGTTGGAAAAACTTACTCTACCACCCTTCAAACCAGTGTTTTCAGCCGAATTACAATTTTTATCCTGGAAAACTGCCCTGCTGTTAGCAATAACTTCAGCACGGAGAGTCTCAGAGCTACAAGCCCTAATGGCAGTGGAACCTTTCATCATTTTTCATCAAGACAGAGTCTCTTTATGAACTAACCCTACCTTTATGCCAAAGGTGGTATCCAGTGTGGCTCTAAACCAAACCATTCATTTACCCACCTTTTATCCAAACCCCCAGAATAAAGGGGAAAGGCTCCTACACTCTTTGGACATTCACAGACAATTATGTTTCTACTTGGATAAAACAAAGGCTTTCAGAAAATCTGACCAACTGTTTGTATCCTATGCTGCAGGATCACAAGGAAATGCTATTTCAAAACAGACCATTTCAAAATGGATAGGACATCGTATCCGCTTCTGCTACACACACCATGGGAAACCTGTACCTGGTAACATTAGACCCCATTCCACCAGGGCTACAGCCACATCAGCAGCCTTCCTCAGGGGGGTACCAATCAAGGATATTTTGGAGGCTGCAACTTGGAGTTCAGTGCACACCTTCACCAAGCACTACCACTTACCTCTATACTCAAAAACCAGAGCTGGCTTTGTCACTGCAGTTCTGCAGGGCCTCCTAGCTACTCCAAACCCTGTTTAGTACCAGCCACCCAGCCTTAGCTTTGGGATTCAACCCAAGTGTGATGACCGCAGCAGTATAACATGATGAACATAGTACAGTTTTGTACCTACCATAGATGTAGATGTTCGAGTGTATACACTGCTGCAGTCCAGGTTACCCTCCCACAATCCCCTCTTCTTAGCTGGGTATTATCTACGCCTTCCTTTTCTATACAATCTATATGATGTATTTCTATATGGTGTATTTGCTTATAGCTGTAGCTATTGTTTTCTACTTATGTATGTCTATTTAGGATTATGTATTGCCTTCCTATTTGGGGGCACCTGACATCTGGGGCAAGAAAAACTGAAGAAAATGGCGTCGGCTGCCTCTTTTATACCCCTGTCACACTGACGTCAGGGAAGAAGCGACCGCACCCAACGCCGGACCAAGACTTTGAAACTCGGGCCGACTGCGGGACCGCCTGATGGCAGATAACCCAAGTGTGATGACTGCAGCAGTGTATACACTCGAACATCTACATTTATGGTAAGTACAAAACTGTACTTTCCCTGGATCTGTTGATGGTCCACTTTATGTAGCGGGATGACATTTGCAGTCCTGCAGTCTAGGTATGAAGCCTGTATGGAGGTTGTTGCTGAATAGACATTCTAGTGGGTCTGAGGTGTCATTTTTCAAACTAGATAGGAAGCATCTGTCAGTGTTATCAGAGCTCATTTCTGCAGTGTGTTTATCTCTGGAAAGCACAGTGAGGACCCGTACTTTAGTAACAGTGGGTGATAAGTGGCAGAGGGTATTTCCTAGGGAATAATTAGTCATTTATTATTTATTATTTTTTTAATTTATTTAACATCTGTTTACTGGGAAAATGTCCAGCTGGGAAGAGTTGAACATTTATAGTGGAGGCCCAGGGAGTAAATCTGTATACAGTAGTATATGAGATATGAAAAAAATACATTATTAAATACAGACACAGACATAAAATAGACAGTAAGCATAGACAGCATACAGTACAACGCAATAATAGTAATGATGCACAGTGAGCCATAGAGAATTGTAGAGTACAACATTATCATAACAGACAAAAATTGTAGTTAGATGGATGTTTTTGGCTGGGTTAAATTATACATTTAGCAGAACGAGCATTGAGGCCTGACTTTTTTTGCTAGTATAGAACATACAGCAGCAGAAACAATACTGGTTTATACATTTTATAAAAATAGTTCACTGTAGTGTTTGGTGGTGAACATGTATGATGGTGGCATACATAGATAGTCAGGAATACACAGTCAACTGACAGAGTATGCAGCACTTATAGTTGAAATAAGATTGCCATCAGCTTCATTGACTAGTAGTGTTAAAGGAAAACAACAGGATATTAAAGCAGATTCCCCAACCTGCTGACTCTTCCAGTTTCTGTTCTTTGATAAAGCTTAAAAAAATCACCCTTGCAGCTTTAAAAAATAACCCACTCAACTGTTTTCCCTGTTCTACCTTTACGTTAGGTAGGAGAAGAGTAAGTGTGTTTAGGAGTGTTTGTAGTTATTACCTAGGGCTAGTACATGAAGAAGACCCTGAGTTATGCAAGTGTAAGTTAATTACGTGTGTTATCTGGTGATCGGATGTCAAGAGACAGTGCATGTCCATTTTTTTCAACATCAGTGTCTATGACAAATCTTTGAACACTCAAAATTTCGAACTTTTTATGTTTGAGAGCAAACGTTTGACATTTTAAGTGTTCGAAGATTGACTTTGAATGGGGCTGTACGGTGCAGATAGGGAGAATTTCCATTTTCTGCACTAAAGTGCGGTCTCGTAGTCGGTATATATAAGTGGGGGGGGTGCAGGGTGGCTTGCCCCTGACTCACACTGTTAAAACTTTTTTTTTCTTTTTTTCTTTTTATTTGATGTTGGAACATCCTAATGTCGAACCTTTGGTCTCCACCATGTAATATTTGACATTTTGGATGTTCCAACATTTAACATAGACCCCAACATCAATATCATAGAGAGCGTCTTTAGCATACAGAGTAGTCATGATCAAATTATATGTACTCTGTCTTTTACTTTACCCTATTGCTGTTGTGTAACACTTTTGAGTAAAGTTAGTGTTGTCTACTCTTATCTTGACAAGACTTTTCTCTCTGCACTATAAGGTTGAGTGGTATGCCTTCAGTTATAACTGAAATGTCATGAAATAACAAGAAATCAATGGCTTTTATTGCATGTATATTCCTGTATGCTAGACAGACTTTTTTGTATCTAATTAGAACTAGTCAGTATGACTTTATTCATATATAAATAAACAGACACACACATTCCATGTGAAATTTTAGTTTCATTTAATTTTACACACTAAATTAAGTAAGCAGACAGACAGGTGCCATGTGAAGTAATAGTTTTATTTATTGCACTACTTCATAACTATCATGTCTAGACATAGATCGATGCAAAATGACAATTTGCTGATTAATTATGACAATGAAGGACAGCTATAATACACACTGTTAAATTATAGGAACACCATTGCACATAAAACTAACAAAATGAGTAAACATGGAGAGAGCCTTCTATACTTAATATAGCCAGTCTGTTAAACATCTTATTTATATTTAGACATTTCACATATGTACATACATAGAAATATTTCGTGCTTGACAATGCCATTATTGCGTGTAAAGATGTAGTTAAGAGTTTGACCTTATTTCCAGTTCTTACATTTGTTCAAATACCATCTTGCTTGAATTCCTCTTCTGCATGTAGACCAACTGTTTGACATTCCTTCGGAAAGCGGTGTAATTCTTTATTCTATTTACATTTCTGTGTTTTTGTCTTGCACTATAGAGCTCATGTTGTGACTCAAAAGGGTCTCTCAGCCTCCCACTTACATGGTTATCAGTCTGAAATGAATAAGCACACCAACAAATAAAAAGCTGAATAAAGAAATAAGGGGAAAAAATTTAAATGATTTCAAACATTTATGTTTAATTCATGGTACCTTGGAGAGTACAGTGAACATCTATTGCTTGTTTTCATCACATACTGAAATAAACAAATGTTTCTTGACATGTACCATGTTATGTGTGTATATAGTTGGTAGTCTTAAAGTACGTAAATCGCAGTAGGGGGTATTGAGAAAGGATAAATAGCACACTGTGATGTTCAAATGTTCTGTTGTCAATATATCTGTAGAGGACCTTCCTTTACATTTAAACATATTAATTATACTGTTCCTTTTTCCCCTCACTTTGACTGTAATTCTTGTAACATTGTTTATGCAGGAATTTGTATGACTTGCAGTTATTTTTATGTTGGAAAAACTAGTCAGAAACTTTCCGACCACATTAAGGAGCATTGTGCTGCAATTAGAGGCAAGAACACTAACAATGCTTTAGCTAGACACTCTGCAGCTTGCCGTGACTATGTTAAATTTCATTTTATTGTTTTGGAGCAAGTTGACTTGCTTTTTGGGGACTACTCAGCTCTACTGGAAGTGAAAGAACTCAGATGGCAGCTCCGTTTGGGTGCATAGTTCTCCCCAGGGTTGAATGATGCTTCTAATTTAAAATGTGTACTCAGATGGCAGCAGTGGTGGTCTGAGTGATTTTAATTTTATGCCTTAATGGACTGACTTTATTGTTAACTTGTAAGTAAGTCTGATTTTATGCATTGCTACAGCGGAAGAGATTACTACTTCTGTATACTTGGGAACGTAATTGTACTTGTACTTTATTACACATTATTACAGATGTTTGATTTCTTATTTTCAGTTAAGTTTACAGATTACATTAAGAATGTTGTTCGAGCTTGGCTCTGCTACTGTGTTTTCTGCTTAAGTTACGCCCACCTCATGCATATTTATGAAGAATAGAACTTTGAGAATTACACTTCCGTCAGGTTTAAAGGGGTTGAACTGTGATTCTGATTGGATAAGATTATTTTTATTTGTTTTCTTACACTATTTTAACTTTGTAATCTCAACAGTTTATTCTGATGAAGTTCTTAAATAAAGAACGAAAGTGCACACAATCACAGGTTCTACTTGCTGCATTCCTTCTTCTTGTGTTATACCTAGTTTTATTTACGTTTTACAGATGCCTTCGGAAGTTTTGTTATTTTAATAATTTTCTTCGCCAGTGTTTATTTGCATATATATATTCATGTCAGAATGTTGAGTTCCATGATGATGCACTCCATAGCCTTGCAGACCAGGCTAGTCAGGCTTATGGGGCGATAGTTACCAGGGTCAGTTGTGGCCCCTCCTTTGTGGAGCAGAATAACTGCTGCTGTGCACCATTCTCTTGGCATGTAACCTGTGGAGAGGCTGAGACTGAACAGTGCGTTTAGGTGGGGGGTTAGTTCATTCTGTAATTCATGCAAGACGCAGAATGGGACACCATCTGGCCCCAATGACACTGTGCTTTTGGCTTTTGAAAGGGCTGTTTTCACCTGTGCGTCTGTGATTTCTAGGACACTACACTTTTCTGGTATTGTTGTGGGCCCTTTTGGGGGTGAGAGGGGAGTGAAGTTTGCACTGAATCTATCTGCCAGGATGTTGGCAATATCAGTAGGTTCAGTATATTTTGTACTATTTTGCACTAGTTCAGTGCATATCTGCGAGTTGCCACTTAGATTCTTGACATAGCTAATGAAGGATTTGTGGTTATCTTTCAAATCCTTGGCTATTTTTCTTTCGAAGTTAGCCTTGGATGATTTTATGAGGGACCTCTCTCTGGTTTTACTGATACTGATCAGGGATGTCTTTCCTTCTTGGGATTTGCTTTTTCAGAACTAGTTTCCTCCTTCTATTGTATAGCCCTTGGGTTTATGGCAGGAGGTCCACCAGACTGGTTTCTTTTCTTAGGGGAGTGAGTCTTGGTTTTGTTGGGGATGGCAATGCATCCATGCATCCCTTGTATGTGCCTCATAGAGTGCATTTGTAAAGGTTCCTGCATCTTGGGACACACTGTTATCCCTTAGCGTGGCTGTGAAACTTCTTTCTACCTCACCTCTGTCTTGGCAAGTAAGGTGAAGTTTGCTATGTGAAAAGTTTTTCACCTTCCTTCTACTAGGTTGGATGTACAAAAAATTAGGTGGGACACACACTTACTGAACTTAAAACTTTTCACAAGAAAATTAAATTTATTTTTTTTCAATGAGAAACAAGAGTAGCTGTAATGGATGCAAATAGGTGCAAGTATTTTTAGGAAAAGAAGGTTATCACATTTAATCCACAGCGAAGTGGGAAATGGCAGAGCATCCTAAAAAAGTAGTTACTGAAGAAATGTATCCAACTTAGTAATGTAATAAAAATAAAATATATTACTTAAGATTTGTAGAAATAACAGATGAGGGGATTATTGTTTAGACAAGCTCCTAAAAGTTGAGACTCCAGTTGAACCCCACTTTTTTGGAATTCCCAAAGTAAACTGTTCCTAATGTACACTGTTTCAATGATATTTAATAAGTTCGTGCCTCTAGTGTTGCAAAGATTGTGTGTTAAACAGGTCTCTGACTTTACTTTTTGAACACTTTATTCTGGCTGGCCCCATTTGATTTTTCCTCCTCCCACCCACCTCTATTGTTATTGTTGTGTTCTTATAGCAACCGATGATGGCTTTTGCCTTTTGCCGGTCGGCACTTTATATTATAAGTAAATCTGTTATGGGACACCTCCCTTTTCCAGTCCCATCGCATCAGCTCATTCTACTGAGTGCAGTGAGACTATTTAGGAAGGCCCACCCTGCATATAGCTTCCTTAGCCTTAAATTATCTTCTGTTTCTCCCCTTCTACTTCTGACAAAAAACTACAGTCTATTCAGCTGCTTTTTATTGTATTTTACTGTATTTATATTGTGTGTTTTCCTGCTTAATACTACTTTGTATTAATTTTGTTTTTGCTGGTGTTCTTAAAAGTGTTCCAATTGCATTTATACCTCCTCTTTTATTACTGCTTGTTAGTTGCCTGATTACATTGTCAGAATACATTGTTTCACCAAATTGCCGTGCTTTATACTGTTTTTTTTTTATACAAGAGCAATTTTTACTACTGTTTATATGTTCCCCCATATATTTGGCCTTCTGTCCAGATTTCCTGCATTAACAAGTTGACAGGTACATGCAAATAAATTGCTTTATAGAATTAGTGGTGTTATCCAAAACCCTCTCAACTGTCCCCAATTTTGGCTCACATTGTTGCTCTTCTTCCCTAATAATCCCTTCTGCAAAATGTCAATTTTGAAGAAAACATGGAAGGTTTACAATTGTATAAATAACTGTAATAACTGCAGTTATAGATTACTTTATTTCATAGAAATGCATGTAGATGTGGATTATTTTGTATTTTGTCAGCTGCTCAAGTTAGCTAGCAGTAATTAATATTACAAAAGTGTCCATTCTTCACAGGTTCCAGCTGTGGCCATGTGTGGCTATTTTTATATTTTTTGAATCACACTTTTGGTCCATTTTTCATAAAATTGTGGGGGTTTTGGCAAATCTAGTGGCAAATCATTAAAGACTGAAGTTAGAAAATAAATGACAGTGACATTTCCTAGTGCCTAGATTTCATCACCCTTCAGAAAAATTCTATACTGTTGCAAAGACCTACTATATTCTATTATCTTTCTAAGTTTATAAGAGCAATATTTAAAGCAATTGTCCTTATTTTTGGGCCTTTGTCCAGATTTCTTGCTCTGAGGTTTGAGGAGGTACAACAAATGTGTCAGCCATCGCAGCTAATGAATAGCCAGAGACATTTCAAATTGTGATATAATGGTTACGTAATCACACTCCCGTATGTAGTGACTCTGGATGTGTCCGCTACAGCAAGGGAGCATGTATGCAGTGTAAATGTGCAGACTTATCCCCATCCAAGGTAGGCACAGGTACTAGCCAAATGGGCTTTTCATCTACCCGTCTGATTTTGCAGAATGAATGTCTGGTTTCTGTCATTTTATACTCGTTGATTTATGTGCTTACTATTATTATTCAGAAAGTGCCTGTTGCTTCCTGTGTTTAAGTAGCAGTGCTTTAATGACCATCTGGTGTTTGTCTGAGATTGTAAAGATGCAAGTAAGTTTAATAAGCATACTGTTAAAGAAGAACCGCCAACATTGAAAGCTCTTTCTGTTGTTGCCATGCAGAGAATACATACATAACTAGATGGGAACATATAAGCCTTTGGGTATTGAAATGTTTCAGCTTTTAACTGCTCAATGTTTATTTAATATTAGACAGGCTATTGCATACTTAATCAAAATAAAAAGAAGGTCTCAGCACATGCAAATTTGTTATGGTACATACCCATCTGTATGCTTTCTCCATGTATAGTTCTATTCCCTCCAAGGAACCTAGCTGTGACAGAACATTGGGATAGTGTCCTTCACAGGAAAACATATTCTAGATATTATTTTTACTTATAAGCTGACAAATAGCTGTATATTAGACTACTGCCAAATAAAGTTTGAATAAGGAGCTTTTGCTGCATACATTCCTTGGCTTAAAAGAAATAAGTACTTCTTTTGAAGATCAAAGTAACTATGAATCATTGTTTCTTCTGGACAACCAACTCTTTATTCTCAAATCCAAAGACTCCACTAGCTTATAACTATGACCTGTTGATTCTGTGTTGCAGGTTATTTGAACTCACACACCCTTTTGACATCCCCACATGTCCTCACTACCATTCAAATCTCTAAAGACAGGTCATGAACCCTCTGAGTCACACATCATCCACTGATAACATCCCAGGCTGTGTCTACATCTAACAAAATTAGCAATGCCAGTACTCTTCTCACCATAGTCTAACAATGTGGCTTTGTCTGAATGGAAAAAATTCATTATCTCCTGGAACAAAGCTGGTGATTCCACTGACGCAGGAACTATAGATCTATTAGCCTGACTAGCCTTATCTGAAGGCCATGGAGAATCTAATGGATATCACAAAGATAGGTAACCTCCAAACATTGACCTCCAGTTTGTGTCAAAGGGAGATCATGTGCCTGTTAAACCATTGGACTTCTTCAAGACAGTCACCAATGATGAGAAATCTGTGCATCAGACTTGGCTTTGACACTATCCCCACTCAGGCATAATTGGTGCATAAACCCAGCTGTATCAGCCCTATATCAGTAGAAGGTCATAGCTGGCTCACTGATAGAACCCCATAGTCAAACTATGAATCCACCTCCAACAGACCTGGTGGTGTTCCTCAGAGATCAGTCCTGGGGTCTCTACCCATTTGGGAATTTCTCAAATTGTAGCTAAAACTAAAGGTCTGTGGACAAAGTTTTGATGCAAACTCCACATTCTCCAAACTGTCAACAGCTTAGATCTTACACAAACAAATGGCTGGTGCCAAAGTTCCTTAAGCTCAAAGCAAAAAATTAACCTTTCTAGAGTGATGTTTATAACTATCCACAATGATAACACCCTAAGTATGCACTCAGTGGTGAGACCTGGGCACACAGGTTGACAGCAACCTTTATACAAACACACAGTGGTAAAACTCCATTCTGCCGTATCTCATAAGTAAAGGGCATTGCCTCAGGAAAAAAAATAAGTTATAACCCTCCTGTACTCTTCCCTCATTACAGTAATTGGTACAATATACCTTTTGGCATGTACCTTTCCAAGCATGCATCAGTTGAAGAGACCACAGAGGTTCAAGTAAAAGGGGCCTTCAGTATCCTCCTGAGGGATAATCACAATCACTACTCTTTATTCTCATACAGACTGCTCAGAGGTGACTTGTGTCCATATAAGGCAATCTTGAGTCTTTATTGAAAATGCTGCATATCATAAGTCAAATACACGGGTTACCCCAATGGCCTAACCTGGTATGTACATGATAGAATTTGTTGGAGGATAGATTTGTGTCCCAGAGGTTACCACATCTGTGGAATAGACTGCTCTCCATGTCAAGCAGAGTGCCTCATTGGCCCACTTAAGAGGAACCTGGATGATTGGATGGGAAACAGAAGATATACCCTAGGGTTCCACCTGTGTCCATCTTAGACAGGGGTGATAGGTGCTGATCGTGGAAATAATGGTAAAACTTGGCTAGACTTGTAAGGACCCTAGGGTCATTAGCTTAGTAACCTCCTATGATCCTATGATAGTACATAAGAATATCAGAGAACCCACTTTTAGACCTATAGTGGCAGCTAATGGCTCCAAAACATATACACTGTTAGTCTGCATTGACCGATGGCTCAAATCAGTTCATAAACAATTCCCACATCTTCTTATTGATTCCTGGGTCTTTCTAGGGAGTTTAAAAAAGGAAATTTGGTCCATGGATTTAATTTTTCTTACTATAGATATTAAGGATCTTTTTACGGTTATCCCAAGGGAAGAAAGGATGGAGTATTTCCAAGACAGCCTGCATCAATAAACACAATTATCCAATGACAAAATAGGTATTATTGGTGAAATGATGACCTTAGTGTTGGATAATAATTTCATATTTCTTGAGGGGGAATTTTTTAAACAGAAAAGATGGGTGTCTATGGGAGCCTCCTGTGCTCCCACATATGCAAGTGGGTACATTGCACTATTGTCCATTTTTTCAGAGCATGGTTCTTTATGTTCAATTTTTAGATGATATCTTTATTTTATGGAAAGGAACTCTAAATTTGTGGATTATCTTAATGAATCCTCTGAATTTTTGGAATTTACATATAATTTTAATCAAAATGGAATTAATTATTTGGATACTTTAATAGAACATACTCCTAATGGTTTTAAATCTAAAATTTATAGCAAAGCTTCATTCAACAATTCCTTTGGATTTCAGCAGTCATCACCCTTTAAGCCACAAGAAAAGTCTCATTAAGGGACAGTGTATATGAATAGCAAGGATGACCTATCATAGATTCGACCTAGAACCAGAATTATATAAGGTGGTTAAAAGGTTTTTGGATAGGAGATATCTCCCTTCTTTGGTTAGTGATATTAGACAATATGTTCAGTCTGAATGGGGGAAAAAAACAAATCACTTTGGGGTACAGGGTTAACTAATGATTACAAGCAGTATGTACTGATGAAAGCGGAAATAAAATTATGAGAGGACGTGGTTTACAATACTGTGGACAAACAGCTAAGATGAGGAACATTTTAAAAATAACTGGAGTATTTTAAAACTAACCCTTATATTTTACAAATGATAGGGAATGAACCACTATTCATGTATAAGACAGGAAAGAATTTTAAAGATCTTTTTAATAAAGGAAAGTTAATGAACAAGAAAGGGAATAATTCTATTCAGCATACCACTAAATGTGGCATGTGTAAACAGTGTTTTTATATTTGTGAGTCGGATTCCATTCTTTTAAAGAATGGTGCACATTCCAAGGTATGTTTTATCAAAGGGAATTGTTCCAGTAAATGGGTGATTTTATATGGCTATATGTGCGGGATGTTCATGTTTTTATATTGGCAAAATGGAGAGTGTCTTATATAGACGCATATATGAGCATTGATATATTAGGGATAAAAGGGGAATAATGTTCTGTTTAAACATTCACTGATCTGTCCTTCATTTCCTAAGCTTATCTTTGGCATCATTGACTCTGTTTCTTCTAATCCTAGGGGTGGGAATATAAAGGTGGTGCTAGAAAATAAAGAATTGGACCTTTACCGGTTATTCCCCCGGGGAAAAAAATATTTTCCAAACCCCCTGTTTTTTTAAACACAAAAATGAAAAAAGGTTTATTTAAATAAAGGTTATTTATAATTTTAAAAACATATTTTTTAAATTTTTAAAAAAAAATGGGGGTTTTTTTGGGAATTTTTGGTTCCCCCAATTTTTAAATTTTTTTTTAATTTTACTTTTCCCCCTTTTTTAAAATGGGTTTTTAAAGTTAATTTTGGTGTATTTTATTTTTTAAAAAAGGGTTTTTTGGAATTTTTCCCCTTTAATTTTTTTGGGGTTTACATTAATTTTTAACAAAATGGTTAATTATTTTGGTTTTTTTTAATAAACTATTTTTTTAAAATTTTTATGAAATTTTTTAAAAATTTTTTATTTACAGTTCCCCCTTTAAAAAAGAAAAGTTCCTTTTTTAAATTTTATAAAAAATACCACAAAAATTTATAAACCAAATTTTAAAAGGGGGTTAAAAAACTATATTTAGGAGAGATAGTTCATTGAAAAATGTATTTGAATTAAATTTAGGGTCCAGGGGTGGCTGTTCATACAGACCAGCAGGAAATTATAAAGGTGGAAGGTATAACTGGTGTAGTTACATTTTGGAGAACAAGGAAAGAATAAAAATTAATAGATTTAATTTTTATATCAATGAATATTATAATTGTTGTGGTTCAAACATAGTGTACTTGGCTAAGTGTCAAAATTAATTTGCATTTTATTTAGGCAAAACTAGTAGGCATTTTAAGAATCGAATTAGTGAACATGTTTTTGATATTAGGAATGCCAAGGTCAACAATGCTCTTTATAGACCTATCAAGGACTTTAGAGATCATATTTTTAAATTTGTAATTGTGGAACAGTTATGTAAGGACCCTGAGGGGGAGAGTGTTTGATTTTCACTTAGATTGTAGTGAATTAAAGTGGCAGTTAAAATTGGATGCCAACTGGGTTCACTACCAATATAGCTTGCATTTTTAGCAACAAATCAGGAGTTGATTGGTGTACATTATTTAGTATTATATGTATATTGTGTATGTAATGTTTTAATATGAATTTATAGTTTTAACAATTTGACATTTGGTGTTTTGCATGATGTGTTTAAACTATTTGTTACATATATGTACTATGTAACTTACATTTGTATTATTTTACAACCTGTTTTCAGTAGCTTCTTGTGTGCTTTCAACTAATGAGGGTGACTTACTAATTAATTTAGTAATATGTGATTACTTAATGGGTATATATAGGGCTAGTTATTTTAATAGATGGTTGTTCTGAGGGAAGTCCCTTTACAGCAGGGAAGAAAAGCGCTTAAATTTTAAATTTCAATCATTAAAGTCTTCTTGGATTGTTGGCTGGTTTATGTGTGCTGGTTGGATACATTTTGGGGTGCCTTGTGTGCAGAGTCTTCATTTGCTCCCCCGTGCAATCAAGTGGGACTCCTCCGGGTACCTCCGGTTTCCTCCTACATCACCAAGAGACATGCAGGTTGATTGGGCAATATAAATTGTCCCTTAAGTATAAGTGCATGCATGTGTACATGCCTTTTGTGTAAGGTTGGGAGCTGGGCTGGTACCTCGGAACGCAAGAAACTCCCACTGTCAGTCAAGTGAGAGGGACAGGTGATCCGGTGGGGGCTGGCCTAACTGGGGAAAAGCAGAAGGAAGAAGAGGTCATTGTGCACAACTTGAAGACATCTGGTGAAAGATTTGGTCACTGCCACAACAACTCTCTATATTTGCTATGACTTCAGATAAATGATATTCCAAATGGGAGGGGTCTAAATGCTGAGCCCTATGGAACACCATTACTCAGTAACGGGCCTAGGTGTGTTGGTGGATTCCCACCCACCCTAACTTGATGTGTCCTACCCATGAGGCATTTGACTATCCATGAGGGTTATATAGAGAGTTGTGTCTAAATTTTTGAGTTTGTCCTACACATGCCTAAGTGGAGGGTAGTGTGGTGAATGCACCTTTAACAGGTTGAGGTTGGCAGTATGCCGTTTTTGCCCATCAGACATTTTCTCAAAGTGTCCTTCGCAAAGTAATCCACTAGGTATAGAAGGTGTGGACAGACCCTTGATGTAAAATGTAAATGGGGGTGGATCCAGTGTATGATGATTTCCTATGTTCTGTATTAGATCCATGATAACTTCTTTTCCACGACCTGTGTATATAAGCAGACTAGTCCAACTTATGGGTCTATAGGATGTTCATCATGTTACTGCTGCTGCAGCTCATCAAGCACTTGGGTTATCTGCCATGGCCCGGTCCATGAGTAGGGCCAGCTCCGAAGTTCCAGAAAGTCTTGGTTTGGCACCCAGTTGTGGTTACTTCTTCCCTGACGTCCAGTGCGACAGGGGGTATAAAAGAGGTGCAGCCAATGCTATTTTTCTTCTAGTCTTTTCTTGCTGCTAGCGGTGCCAAGCAGAAGTGCAGTTACTTAAGTGCCGGTCAGGGCCTACTCCTGAGATTTTCTAGTTCAAATTTCCCAGACCCGAAGTCTTCAATAAAAGCTAAGGTACCCCTGTTGGGGAAACTTTTCTTGCCTCAGACCAATGTCAGAAAAAGTTAGCATAATTGCATTTCTTGTGGGAAGCAAATACCTCATAAGGATTTTCTATCATCTTCTTATTGTATTTCCATGTACCTAGAGCCCAGACCACTTAATGCGTCACAGGTTGCTCGGCCTTTTGTGCTAGGTTTAACAAATGTACTATTAAACGTCGGTTTGATTTAGCCCACTTTACATTACTTTGGCAGAAAGTCCAATGACGGGATGCATAAAAATGCAAAGATAATAAGGACAGGCAGCAGCTTCAGACCCAAACCAGACACTGAGGAGCCTCTGCTAGGCCAATGCAGCCCGGTTCTCCGGGTTTTCAGTAGAGCAGCGCTCTAATGCAGCCCCTGATGACCTGCTGGGATTTAGAACCACCAGGCTGCCTCTGACTCCCAAGCAGAGATTGCTGGGCCTCTGGAGCCTTTTACCTTTAGGCCCTCTACTGACTCCATTGCTGGAATTTAATCGATTGGCAGTTGAAAGGCCTTCAGTTGCTGAAGGTGTCTTCAGACCAACTACGCCTAGCCCAAATCTGTGGAAATCTGAAAACTCCTTTAAAAAGTAAGGAATCCCGGTACAGCATTCTCCCAGTACAAGACCCCATGCCTAGAAACAGATGCTCAAAATGGTCAGAGACTTAATTACCCTGATCAGGGGGTTCCCATCCCCACTCTGATAAAAGGCCTAGACAGGAGGAGGACTCACACTTCATCTGGGACCAGGTTTCCATTTCCCTTCAGATTCTTCTGAGGGAACAGGAATACTACTGCCCCTACATGAAGACTCCGGTGCTGAAGAGTCTATCCCTTCAGCATCTCTGCCAGAAGGACTACTCTTTGGGGAAACCTTGCATACCATGAGGGAACATTTCCACTGGGATGGCCAGGGATTACCTCTTGATTCTAAGAAAAGGAAGCTTCGAGAGTTCCCTTTCTTGCTGTCCCTCAGCACAGTGACCCCTTGCTATTCCACCAGTGCTTAGACATTGTGGATGATGTTTCATTGGAGAATCTAGTCTTAATCCAGATTCTTTAATTCCTCCAGCCCAAGCCAAAACCAGACAGATACTCTTCACAGAGTCCCCTGACTCTGACAAATTCCTATACAAAGCCTTGTTGGCTGACCCAAAAACCATTTCCCCAAGGGTCCCAAAGGGGTTAGGCCTCTATTGCTAAAAATCCTGTACCCTCTGAGAAAGGGATTCTAGAGCACTAGGGACAGATGGGGGAAAGAAAGTATACACCTCAGCTACTCCTAGCAGTGAGGAGCCCTTTAAAATCAAGCCACTTTCACATGCTGAAATATCAGGCAATATTTGATCATCCTCAATTAAAACAAAAAATGCTCACACATTCAGTGAAACAGCCTGACTTCACAAGGAAATTCCAGGATTTATTGCATGCAGCAGGAACAAGTGGGAAAACAGTACTTTTGCAGTGTGGATTTGATTCATTGGAAGCTTCTTGCAGAGCAGCAAGTAACAGGGGTCTGTCATTGGTAGGCATGCTTGGTTAAAAGAACAAAGTTTACCTTGATCAAGTGTTAAAGCAAAGTTATTGGATGCACCTTTACAGCAGGATGTTTTATTTGGTGTGAAAGCAGAAAAGGTTGTAAAAGAAAATGGAGGATAAAGGCAAAATCTATGCAGACGGGGTCAAGGATTTTTACAGGTACAACCCCCTGCGTTTTGCAGAGAATTGGCCAACCAAAAATTGGTCCTTTCCAACTTCTGGACAGACCTCAGAGGGGCAAATACAGATGCCCAAGGGGGCAGAGGTCAGCCACAAGGGAGCTCTTACTAAAACCTCTGAAATGGGGGTGCCACAACCCAGAAAGGAGGAGAAGACAGAGCCTCAAACTTTCAGAAAAACAATCACAATGACTTACCCCTCAGACTGCCAAGCAAATCCCTCCTTGGCAGCTCCTTTCTTGGGAGGAAAACTGTAACACTTTGCAGGCAATTGGCTACCACTCATCACAAAAAGACAAATGGGTTCTAAAGCATTGTATCTCAAGGATACACAGGTGGGTTCCACTTTCTCACACTTTTACACCAATGATAAAAAGGAATGCCAAATCTGTGCCATCAAATCAATGGGCAGAGGCTCAAAGATGAAATTACAGCCTCTCAGTGGACATGAGAGCCCTTCAAGAGGTACCTATACAGGAGCAAGGACAAGGATTTTACTCATGACTCTTTCTGGTCCCCGAGAAAGGACAAAGCCTGGAGCCCTATTATGGACCTTTCAATTCCTAAAACACTTACCTGGAAGTTCCCAAATTCAAAAGTTGACACTACAACAACTTGTGTCCCATGCTGGGCAAGAGAAGGCTTGGCATTAGTAACACATTGGACCTCAAGGAGGGCATACCTGCATGTCCCTATCAGGAACAAAATTGTAGAAGATAATTCCTCAGGATTTATAGCAGGTTCAACTCCATTACCAATTCTCTGCACTGCACTTTGGCTTATCTATTGCACCCAGGGTCTTCTACAAAATGCCTGTGTTGGTGTTGTTGTTGCTGCTTTCCCAGTAATTAAGTGCGTGCTGCAGACAAAGAGGAATTCTAAATATATCCATACCTTTTTGGACGACTGCCTTATTCAAGAGAAAGCTAGACATTCTTTAAAAACATCTGAAGTTTGTAAAAAACCTACTAAGTTGCTCTAGGTAATACTGAGTAAACTTAAAATAGAAGTCAAAATGGAGTGCCACTTACAAGAGATAATATTCCTGGAGTGCCAACTTAAATACAATGGCCCAGATGGGTTATCTCACGCCAGACAAGCAAGGACAACTGACTCAATATTTTCAAAAATGATGGCAACAAAAGCCAACTCCCTGCAAGAAAAATTCTTGAGGTATTCCTTAGAGGAGTTCACAGGTGGCATCTTCTGCGCACTACTTCAATTCCATATGCCAAACTGCATATGAGGAAATTACAATGGTACCCTGGAAAAGCGTATGGACTCCAGCACAGCCACAGCTTGGAAGCAATAATACCACTCATTCCCCTGCCTTCAACTTGAGGAGTTTCTATGGTAGGCTCCAGGCATGTCACCTCAAATATGTGGGTCAGCCTTTTCACCTTATCCACAGCCAGGCAGACAATAAATAACAGATGTATCAGATTACGCCTGGGGAGCACCCATGGCAGGACACTGTATTCAGGAGCAAATGGACTGCCAGATCAAATGCATCTCCACATCAATCAAAAGAGGATGCTAGCTGTACAAATGCCCTAACAGCTTTCAAGGACTCTCCCTACTACTCATAGGACAACCTTTAATAAAGACGGACAACACCTACAGTGATGTGGTTTTATAAACAAGCATGCAAAGGCTACATTCTTGCTCCCCCTATGCAGGCAAGCAATGACCTTTGTGGAATACAGTGCACTTGACCTACCGTTCAACTGACAAGCACAATTCCCTGCCAGAAAGAAAACATATCCATTGGCAGACGATCTAAGTCTAAAAGCAGAAATATCATGGACCCTCACAAGTGGAAACTAAATCCACAAGTATTCACAATGATAACTCAAAATGGGGAGCTTCCAGACATAGATGTTTTGCCTCCCAACCTCAAAACTACCAACTAATGGAAATTCTGCACAAGGACATACCACACAATAGCTTGGAAAGTGGACACACTATCATTCAGTTGGAAAACATTAAAAGTGTATGCCTCCTCCCTCTACTGCACCTCTTCTGGCAAAGATGCTCCTGAAAGCCAAACTAGGAGAAGCCACAAATGATACTCATTGCTCCAGACTGGCCACGCCAGCACTGGTATCCAATATTACATGAACATGGCTCAAGGCCCACCATGGATCTTACCTCACCTCACCCAACCTGACTCAGCAAAACAACTGGGATTCTACACAGCCGTGGGCTCAAGGCTTTAAATCTGGCTGCATGGTGGATTACTTAAACAACCAGTCAACACTCCTTCTTTTAAAGCTGTTATGGATGATGTCATTTTGGAGGCCAGGAGACCCAACACCAGGAGAACATACTCCAGACAAATGGAAAGATTCTGCGCTTCTTGGAACCAGGCTAAAGGCCTAAATCCTCTTGTCCCAAATATTCCACAGATATTAGAATATTTAACTGAGATGCTGGACAAAGGCCTTTCCTTTTCATCTATTAAGATCCACGCTTTTAGCTATTTCTAGGTCATTACAACACGAGGATCCTCCTATATTTTCACATCCATTTTCACTTCAAGGCAATTTGCCTCAGAGGGCTAAGAACATAAGACCGCCTCGAGACCACCAACACCAACATAGGACCTCAATTTTAAAGTGTTGGAAAACTTACTCTACCACCCTTCAAACCAGTGCTTTCGAAAGTACCGAATTACAATTTTTATCCTGGAAAACTGCCCTGCTGTTAGCAATAACTTCAGCACGTGAGAGTCTCAGAGCTACAAAAGCCCTAATGGCAGTGGAACCTTTCATCATTTTCACATCAAGACAGAGTCTCCTTTTATGAACTAACCCTACCTTTATGCCAAAAGGTGGTATCCAGTGTGGCTCTAAACCAAACCATTCATTTACCCACCTTTTATCCAAACCCCCAGAATAAGGGAAAGGCTCCTACACTCTTTTGGACATTCACAGACAATTATGTTTCTACTTGGATAAAACAAGGCTTTCAGAAAATCTGACCAACTGTTTGTATCCTATGCTGCAGGATCACAAAGGAAATGCTATTTCAAAACAGACCATTTCAAAATGGATAGGACATCGTATCCGCTTCTGCTACACACACCATGGGAAACCTGTACCTGGTAACATTAGACCCCATTCCACCAGGGCTACAGCCATCAGCAGCCTTCCTCAGGGGTACCAATCAAGGATATTTTGGAGGCTGCAACTTGGAGTTCAGTGCACACCTTCACCAAGCTACCACTTACCTCTATACTCAAAAACCAGAGCTGGCTTTGTCACTGCAGTTCTGCAGGGCCTCCTAGCTACTCCAAACCCTGTTTAGTACCAGCCACCCAGCCTTAGCTTTGGGATTCAACCCAAGTGTGATGACCGCAGTATATAACATGATGAACATAGTACAGTTTTGTACCTACCATAGATGTAGATGTTCGAGTGTATACACTGCTGCAGTCCAGGTTACCCTCCCACAATCCCCTCTTCTTAGCTGGCATTATCTACGCTCTTCCTTTTCTATACAATCTATATGATGTATTTCTATATGGTGTATTTGCTTATAGCTGTAGCTATTGTTTTCTACTTATATATGTTTATTTAGGATTATGTATTGCCTTCCTATTTGGGGGCACCTGACATCTGGGGCAAGAAAAACTGAAGAAAATGGTGTCGGCTGCCTCTTTTATATTCCTGTCACACTGACGCCAGGGAAGAAGCTGACCGCGCCCAACGCCCGGACCCAGACTTTGGAACTCTGGCCGACTGCGGGACCGCCTGACGTCAGATAACCCAAGTGTGATGACAGCAGCAGTGTATACACGAACATCTACATTTATGGCAGGTACCAAACTGTACTTTCCCCTGGATCTGTTGATGGTCCACCTTATGTAGCGGGATGACATTTGCAGTCCTGCATTCTAGGTATGAAGCCTGTATGCAGGTTATTGCTGAATAGACATTATAGTGGGCCTGAGGTGTAATTTTTCAAACTAGATAGGAAGCATCTGTCAATGTTATCAGAGCTCATTTCTGCAGTGTGTTTATCTCTGGAAAGCACAGTGAGGACCCGTACTTTAGTAACAGTGGGGGATAAGTGGTAGAGGGTATTTCCTAGGGAATAAGTAGTCATTTATTATTTATTATTTTTAATTTATTTAACATCTGTTTACTGAGAAAATGTCCAGCTGGGAAGAGTTGAACATTTATAGTGGAGGCCAAGGGAGAAAATCTGTATGCAGTAGTATATGAGATATGAAAAAAATACATTATTAAATACAGACACAGACATAAAATAGACAGTAAGCATAGACAGCATACAGTACAACGCAATAATAGTAATGATGCACAGTGAGCCAGAGAGAATTGTAGAGTACAACATTATCATAACAGACAAAAATTGTAGTTAGATGGATGTTTTTGGCTGGGTTAAATTATTCATTTAGCAGAACCAGCATTGAGGCCTGACATTTTTGCTAATATAGAACATACATCAGCAGAAACAATACTGGTTTATACATTTTATAAAAATAGTTCACTGTAGTGTTTGGTGGTGAACATGTATGATGGTGGCATACATAGATAGTCAGGAATACACAGTCAACTGACAGAGTATGCAGCACTTATAGTTGAAATAAGATTGCCATCAGCTTCATTGACTAGTAGTGTTAAAGGAAAACAACAGGATATTAAAGCAGATTCCCCAACCTGCTGACTCTTCCAGTTTCTGTTCTTTGATAAAGCTTAAAAAAATCACCCTTGCAGCTTTAAAAAATAACCCACTCAACTGTTTTCCTGTTCTACCTTACGTTAGGTAGGGAGAGAAGAGTGTGTTTAGGAGTGTTTGTAGTTATTACTCTAGGGCTAGTACATGAAGAAGACCCTGAGTGCAAGTGTAAGTTAATTACGTGTGTGTTATCTGGTGATCGGATGTCAGGAGACAGTGCATGTCCATTTTTTCAACATCAGTGTCTATGACAAATCTTTGAACACTCAAAATTCCGTCAACTTTATGTTTGAGAGCAAACGTTTGACATTTTAAGTGTTCAAGATTGACTTTGAATAAGGGCTGTACGTGCAGATAGGGAGAATTTCCATTTTCTGCACTAAAGTCTTGATCTCGTGAGTCGGTATATATAAGTGGGGGTGCAGGGGTGGCTTGCCCTGACTCACACTGTTAAAACTTTTTTTCTTTTTTCTTTTATTTGATGTTGGAACATCCTAATGTCGAACCTTTGGTCTCCCACCATGTAATATTTGACATTTTGGATGTTCCAACATTTAACATAGACCCCAACATCAATATCATAGAGGCGTCTTTATACAGAGTAGTCATGATCAAATTATATGTACTCTGTCTTTTACTTTACCCTATTGCTGTTGTGTAACACTTTGAGTAAAGTTAGTGTATTCAATTTGTCTACTCTTATCTTGACAAGACTTTCTCTCTGCACTATAAGGTTGAGTGGTATGCCTTCAGTTATAACTGAAATGTCATGAAATAACAAGAAATCAATGGCTTTTATTGCATGTATATTCCTGTATGCTAGACAGACTTTTTGTATCTAATTAGAACTAGTCAGTATGACTTTATTCATATATAAATAAACAGACACACACATTCCATGTGAAATTTTAGTTTCATTTAATTTTACACACTAAATTAAGTAAGCAGACAGACAGGTGCCATGTGAAGTAATAGTTTTATTTATTGCACTACTTCATAACTATCATGTCTAGACATAGATCGATGCAAAATGACAATTTTCTGATTAATTATGACAATGAAGGACAGCTATAATACACACTGTTAAATTATAGGAACACCATTGCACATAAAACTAACAAAATGAGTAAACATGGAGAGAGCCTTCTATACTTAATATAGCCAGTCTGTTAAACATCGTATTTAGATTTAGACATTTCACATATGTACATACATAGAAATATTTCGTGCTTGACAATGCCATTATTGCGTGTAAAGATGTAGTTAAGAGTTTGACCTTATTTCCAGTTCTTACATTTGTTCAAATATCATCTTGCTTGAATTCCTCTTCTGCATGTAGACCAACTGTTTGACATTCCTTCGGAAAGTGGTATAATTCTTTATTCTATGTACATTTTTGTGTTTTTGTCTTGCACTATAGAGCTCATGTTGTGACTCAAAAGGGTCTCTCAGCCTCCCACTTACATGGTTATCAGTCTGAAATTAATAAGCACACCAACAAATAAAAAGCTGAATAAAGAAATTAGGGGAAAAAATTTAAATGATTTCAAACATTTAAGTTTAATTCATGGTACCTTGGAGAGTACAGTGAACATCTATTGCTTGTTTTCATCACATACTGAAGTGAACAAATGTTTCTTGACATGTACCATGTTATGTGTGTATATAGTTGGTAGTCTTAAATGCGTGAATCGCAGTAGGGTATTGAGAAAGGATAAATAGCACACTGTGATGTTCAAATGTTCTGTTGTCAATATATCTGTAGAGGACCTTCCTTTACATTTAAACATATTAATTATACTGTTCCTTTTTCCCTCACTTTGACTGTAATTCTTGTAACATTGTTTATGCAGGAATTTGTATGACTTGCAGTTATTTTTATGTTGGAAAAACTAGTCAGAAACTTTCCGACCACATTAAGGAGCATTGTGCTGCAATTAGAGGCAAGAACACTAACAATGCTTTAGCTAGACACTCTGCAGCTTGCCGTGACTATGTTAAATTTCATTTTATTGTTTTGGAGCAAGTTGACTTGCTTTTTGGGGACTACTCAGCTCTACTGGAAGTGAAAGAACTCAGATGGCAGCTCCGTTTGGGTGCATAGTTCTCCCCAGGGTTGAATGATGCTTCTAATTTAAAATGTGTACTCAGATGGCAGCAGTGGTGGTCTGAGTGATTTTAATTTTATGCCTTAATGGACTGACTTTATTGTTAACTTGTAAGTAAGTCTGATTTTATGCATTGCTACGGAAGAGATTACTACTTCTGTATACTTGGGGCAGTAATTGTACTTGTGCCTTTGTACATTATTACAGATGTTTGATTTCTTATTTTCAGTTAAGTTTACAGATTACATTAAGAATGTTGTTCGAGCTTGGCTCTGCTACTGTGTTTTCTGCTTAAGTTTCCACCTCATGCATATTTATGAAGAATAGAACTTTGAGAATTACACTGGTCAGGTTTAAAAGGTTGAACTGTGATTCTGATTGGATAAGATTATTTCATTCTTGTTTTCTTACACTATTTTAACTTTGTAATCTCAACAGTTTATTCTGATGAAGTTCTTAAATAAAGAACGAAAGTGCACACAATCACAGGTTCTACTTGCTGCATTCCTTCTTCTTGTGTTATACCTAGTTTTATTTACGTTTTACAGATGCCTTGAGTTTTGTTATTTTAATAATTTTCTTCAGTGTGTTTATTGCATATATATATATTCATGTCAGAATGTTGAGTTCCATGATGATGCACTCCATAGCCTTGCAGACCAGGCTAGTCAGGCTTATGGGGATGTTACCAGGGTCAGTTGTGGCCCCTCCTTTCTGGAGCAGAATAACTGCTGCTGTGCACCATTCTCTTGGCATGTAACCTGTGGAGGGGCTGAGACTGAACAGTGCTGGGTAGGGTGGGGGTTAGTTCATTCTGTAATTCATGCAAGACGCAGAATGGGACACCATCTGGCCCCAATGACACTGTGCTTTTGGCTTTTAAAAGGGCTGTTTTCACCTCCAAAGTGCCTGTGATTTCTAGGACACTACACTTTTCTGGTATTGTTGTGGGCCCTTTTGGGGGTGAGAGGGGAGTGAAGTTTGCACTGAATCTATCTGCCAGGATGTTGGCAATATCAGTAGGTTCAGTATATTTTGTACTATTTTGCACTAGTTCAGTATGTGGCATATCTGCTGAGTTGCCACTTAGATTCTTGACATAGCTAAAGAAGGCTTTGTGGTTATCTTTCAAATCCTTGGCTATTTTTCTTTCGAAGTTAGCCTTGGATGATTTTATGAGGGACCTTAGTTTCTTACTGATACTGATCAGGGATGTCTTTCCTTCTTGGGATTTGCTTTTTTTCAGAACTAGTTTCCTCCTTCTATTGTATAGCCTGTTTATGGCAGGGGTCCACCAGACTGGTTTCTTTCTCTTAGGGGAGTGAGTCTTGGTTTTGCTGGGGATGGCACGATCCATGCATCCTTGTATGTGCTCATAGAGTGCATTTGTAAAGGTTCCTGCATCTTGGACACTGTTATCCTTTAGCGTGGGGGGCTGTGAAACTTACCACCTCTGTCTTAAGTAAGGTGAAGTTTGCTATAGAAAAGTTTTTCACTCTTCCTTCTACTAGGTTGGATGTACTAGGTGGACACACTTACTGAACTTAAAACTTTTCTTAAGAAAATTAAATTTATTTTTTTTCAATGAGAAACAAGAGTTGCATGGATGCAACAGTAAAAGTATTTTTAGGAAAAGAAGTACATTTAATCCACAGCTTAGTGGTACTCTGCAGATATCCGAAAAAGTAGTTACTGAAGAAATGTATCCACTTAGCAATAATAAAAATAAAATATATTACTAAGATTTGAATAACAATGAGAGGGGATTATTGTTTAGACAAGCCTTAAAAGTTGAGACTCCAGTTGTCCCCACTTTTTTGGAATTCCTAAAGTAAACTGTTCCTAATGTACACTGTTTCAATGATATTTAATAAGTCTGTGCTTAGTGTTGCAAAGATTGTGTGTTAAACAGGTCTCTGACTTACTTTTGAACACTTATTCTGGCTGGCCCCATTTGATTTTTCCTCCCACCCACTCTATTGTTGTTGTGTTCTTATAACCTGATGGCTTTTGCCTTGCCCACCTCTTATTATAAATCTGTTATGGGACACTCCTTCCAGTCCCATCGCATCAGCTCATTCTACTGAGTGCAGTGAGACTATTTAGGAAGGCCCACCCTCATAGCTTCTTAGCCTTAAATTATCTTCTGTTTCCTCCCTTTCTACTTGACAAAAAAAATTACAGTCTATTCAGCTGCTTTTATTGTATTTTATTGTATTTATATTGTGTGTTTTCCTGCTTTAATACTTTGTATTAATTTTGCTTTTGCTGGTGTTCTTAAAAGTGTTCAATTGCATTTATACCTCCTCTTTTATTACTGCTTGTTAGTTGCCTGATTACATTGTGAACATTGTTTTACCAAATTGCTGCTTTATACTGTTTTTTTTTTTATACAAGAGCAATTTTTACTACTGTTTATATGTTCCCCCCATATATTTGGCCTTGTCCAGATTTCCTGCATTAACAAGTTGACAGGTACATGCAAATAAATTGCTTTATAGAATTAGGCATATCCAAACCTCTCAACTGTCCCCAATTTTGGCTCACATTGTTGCTCTTCCCCTAATAATCCTTCTGCAAAATGTCAATTTTGGAAGAAAACATGGAAGGTTTACAATTAATAAATAACTGTAATAATCAGTTATAGATTACTTTTATTTCAGAAATGCATGTAGATTATTTTATTTTGTCAGCTGCCTGCTAGCAGTACTAATATTAAAAAGTGTCCATTCTTTCACAGGTTCCCAGCTGTATTGTGTGGCTATTTTATATTTTTGAATCACACTTTTGGTCCATTTTTCATAAAATTGTGGGGGGGTTTTGGCAAATTAGTGGCAAATCATTAAAGACTGAAGTTAGAAAATAATGACAGACATTTCAGTTTCAGATTTCATACCCTTCAGAAAATTCATACTGTTGCAAGACCTACTATTCTATTATCTTTCTAAGTTTATAAGAGCAATATTTAAAAATTGTCCTTATTTTTGGGCCTTTGTCCAGATTTCTTGCTCTGAGGTTGAGAGGTACAACAAATGTGTCAGGGCCATCGCAGTCAGCCAGAGACATTTCAAATTGTGACATACTTGTTGCACCCCACTCCCACTCCCTCATGTAGTGACTTGGATGTGTCCAAAGCAAGCAAGGAGCAGTTATGCACGGTGTAAATGTGCAGACTATCCCCCATCCAAGGTAGAGCACAGGTACTACAATGGCTTTCATCTGTCCTTGATTTTTGCCAGAGATGTTCTGGTTTCTACATCATATTTTATACTGTTGATTTATGCTTATTATTATTCAGAAAGTGCCTGTTTTGCTCTGTGTTTAAGTAGCAGTGCTTTAATGACCCATCTGGTAAGCTTG
>NC_056731.1:555426183-555459153 GCF_019279795.1 Protopterus annectens
TCATTTAGTTTTAAAGTTAATAATTGGTTCTTAATTTCATCTAATGCCCAGATACACAGTCTTTTGAGAGATGAACCAGTAATTGTTTATCATGGTAACATTAGTTTTAAAGACTTGATGGAGAGAGGTACTCAGCATAGTTTAAAGGGGTGTTGCAGGATGGATATTAGTGATGTGTTTAAATGTGGCCAGTGGCCACTGTAGGATGTGTCAACACATTTTGGTGGGAGAAAGGTTTGACTTAAATGGTCTCACCATCAGGGTAAAAGGAAAGTATAATTCACATACTAAGTGGGTAATCTATGTGGCCTGATGCCAGGTGTGCCCTGCCTTTTACATCGGGAAAAATATTAGGAAGGTGAAGGACAGAATATACGAGCATGAGAGGGACATTAATAAGAGTAAGGAAACTAATGCTGTTTTTAGACATATTAAAGTTTGCCCCCCCCCATTTTTTTAAGTATTTTATAGTTGAGCAGTTGAAAGGGGATGTAAGAGGCAGGGTTACTGAAGACCATTTATTGGTCAGGGAACTTTTATGGCAGCTTAACTTGAATGCCTTAGCATTTCCAGGTTTAAATGAAACCTGTTCCATAGCTTCCATCCTCAATCTCAAGAGCTTGGAGTATTAATAGAAATCAAGGGTCATACATACATACATGTATACAGATATTTATATATGTATTTAGTTATTTACATATCCTGTTTACTGTTTTTTAAGTTTATTGTCTTTCATCAGTGTTTTTAATGTTGAATTTTTAACTATATACATACCTATACACACTCTGATATTAATTTTATTTTTGGACTGTTGTCTTTGAACTTTTGAATTTTATGGTCATGTGATTTAGTCGGGTATTTAAGTGGGGTGTTGTCCTTTTGCAGTAGTTCTGATGAAGTCCTGTAGTGGATGAAAGTGCTCAACTTGTCTACTGCTGATGTGTTTCTACAATAAAGTGCAGTGTGAGTTCACCGTACCATTTGCCTTCCTGGTTACTAGTGTCTGGTGTTTTGGAAGTTTTTTTGGCCATTAAAGGATATGCCACCCAGTCCCTTCTTGGAAGCGAGACTTCCAAGATCTCCCTCCGTATCCCCCGTCCAATCTACAATCTGAGGCTGACATATTGAGATTGGTGGACCAGCTCCTTATGGCTAGGGTTTTACCCTCATATTCTAGCCATGCTGCCCTTGGAACATACCTAGCTATAATGCCCCCCATATCCTCCTCCAACTCCAGTCGAGACCTTGGAGCCCTCTGTTCTGACTCCTCCAGCATTGACTGCTTCAGTACCAGTAGCTTCCTCATCTCTGGTTCTGAGACTTGTCTTGAGTTCCTCTGAGCCCTTGGCACTGGAGGTCTCCTGAGGTAGTGATTTTCTGGTCGGGTTCAAGGGGCTTGGATTGATTTCCTTTCATTCAGATCCATCCATTTTGCTCGGCACCTACGCCTTTGTAAAATCAACCCAGGCTTCAGTTCCAGGGGCTGCCTACTCAGTGTGGGATGTGACTCCAGTTCTGAAGGAGTCCATTTTGGTCCCAGGCTCCCATCCCTCTATGGGGGGGCCAGCCTTTAGGATAATGGAGAAGGCATTGTCCATTGGGGACTCCCAATCTTTGCCATCCCTGTCAGGACAGATTTCTACCTCCTCTAGACCTGAGCTACCATCAGTCTCATCCCCGGGACAGAGGGCACAAAAGTCCCAGGTGACTCCCACTTTAGTGGTCTCCTCTTCAGATACTTCCTTAGATCAACCCCCCCCCCTCCAAGGAAGTCCCTGTGAAGAAGAACTGCAAGACGAAGCACCTGGACTCCATGGAAGAGTCCTTCACAGAAGATACTGATCTGATTTTGATGAAGGGGAAGGTTCCCCCAGTTCACCCCTTATGATGTTTCCTTTGGGGACATCCTGGAAATCCTGAAACAGAGGGGTGGCTGGTCCTCCATTCAGCCTTTCTCAGAGGAATCAGTATACCTGGAGGCTTTTCATGCTCAATCCTCCACTTCTTGAATCTTTCCGCCTGCTGACGATCTCATTGAACTGATCACTCAGTGGGCGTGGAAGATGCCCAACTCCATAGAGCCAATCCCCAAGAGACTTGACCAGATATTATCAGCACCTAAAGATGAACCACATTGATCTAAAGGGATTCATGTCAGAGCGATGGTGGTAGCGAATGCCACCAAAAAAGAACTCGCTGAAGAGAGTCTGACTATCCATCCTCCTAACAAGGAATCTAGGGCGGATAGATTTGGGAAGTGTGTTTATGCTTCAACGACCTTTGCTCTAAGGTCCTTGAATTATATGTCACACTTTACCAGAATACAGAGAGATTTGATTAAAGAAATTTCAAATACTCTCTCAGGAACAGTGGCTGAAGAGGTTCGTGATAAAGTTTCCTCGCAGCTTCCAACCCTAAATGCTATCTCCAACTTGTCCATGAGGCTCAATTCTCATGCAGCCGAAGGGATGACCAGGGCAGCAGGTTCAGGCATGGCCACCAGAAGGCACTCCTGGATGCACTTGTGTGACTTTGTGGAGCCATTCAAAGCATCATTTGTCAATGCCCCTTTTGACGGATCCACCCTTTTTGGCTCAAAGGTTAAGGACACTCTAGCCAGATGTGAGAAAGATGGTAAGACCCTATCTGCTGTAAGCATATGTTTCTCCACTCCTCAGAGGCCTTATTTTAGGAACTAAAGAAGTGGGAGATTATGGTTTAAAAAATGCAAAGGGCCTTTCCAAGACTCATGAAGTAAAGACTTTCCCTGGGGCAGAGGAGGAAGCAATGGAAGACGCCACCCTAGGGGCAGAAATGGACTGCAGAATCAGGGGTCCAGAGAATCCTTCTCTAGAACTTCCTCTCAGCATCCCTGAATGGATACCTGATTGCCCTCCTCTGGAGCCAGCCAGGGAGTGATTATCCCTGCACCTGCCTGCCTGGCAATTAATAACTTTGAACAAATGGGTGCAGGGAATAATATCCCGATGTTACCAAATTCCACTATCTGTAAGTCCCAAACCCCAGAAAAAACTCCCAGATGTTCCACCCAATCAAAAGGAAGCAGCAGTCTTAGAAATTCAAAAAACTGCTTGAAAAAAAGAGTCATCCAAAAAGTTCCACCAGACCAAACAGAATCCAGGGTTTACTCAAGATTCTTTTTAGTGCCCAAAAAAAAACAAGGGACTGGAGACCTATTTTGGATCTTAGCCACTTCAACAAGACAGTACAGCAAACCAAATTCCGGATGGTCTCGGTACAATCTATACTTCCTTTTTTTGGAAAAAGGCAACTGGATGTGCTCTATAGACCTCCAACATGTGTATTACCACATAAAAATGGAAAGAAAAGCTCAAGGAGATTTCTACACTTCATATAGGAGCCAGTCATTTCCATTTCAGAGCACTGTCCTTTGGTCTCACCACAGCCCCCAGGGTGTTCACCAAATGTATGGCAGTGGTTGCAGCTTACCACAGACTGCAAGGTTTTCAAGTCTTTCCGTATCTCGATGACTGGTCCTCACTGCTACCACCAGGCATCTTTTTTAAAACAAGCAAAAGATTACACCATTGGTATTCATACGTCTCTAGGCATAACAATAAATTTTGAAGAGTCCAACTTTCAGCCTTCTCAGCAACTGGATTTCATTGCTGCTCATTTAGATACTGTCTCAGGGATTGCTTCTCTCCATCCAAGAAGACTACAAAGCATCAGAGTCCAAGTCAGACAAATTCTCAGGAACAACAGGGTTCCAGCGAAACTTGTCCTTCAAACCTTAGGCTCTATGGCTGCTTCAACCATGCTGGTCCCTCTAGCAAGGTTTCATATGTGAATACTGCAGTGGTTACTAGCAACCAAATGATCTCTGATACATCAACCAATGTCTCACCTTATCTCGAGTACCAACCATTGCAAACAGGATCTCAAATGGTGGCTTCATCCTGACGAGATTCTCTTGGGCCGGCCATTCATCATTTCTCAGCCCCAAGTCATAGTGACCATGGATGATTCCCAGATAGGGTGGGGGAGATTATCTGGGAAAGACAGTCCAAGGCACATGGTCCCAATTGGAGGCCAATTTGCACATCAATGTTCTGGAAATGAGGGCAGTGCTGTTAGCGTTCCAAGCATTCCAAGATGCCCTTACTCTCAGGACAGTAGCAATTCATACAGACAGCATGTTGGTAGTCTGGTATATAAACAAACAAGGGGAACCAAATCTTACCCACTATGTTGGGAAGCACTCAGAGTTTGGCAATGGGTGATTTCTTCCAACTGCTTTCTGGTAGCAATGCACATTCCCGGAAGTTCCAATGTGATAGCGGACAAATTGAGCAAGACTATCCTAATGCCTCATGAGTGGTCTCTCAATCCTGTAGTGGCGAACAAGAATTTTCACCATTGGGGCCAGCCTTACTGTGATCTCTTTGCCTCTCACCTGAACTACAAATGCAGAAGTTACTTTGCCGTAATCCCCCCCCAGGGGAGTCACCCAGAGATGCTGTCCTCCAAGATTGGCCTCCCGGTTTGCTGTATGCCTTTCCCCCAACTCCCCTCATATCACAGTTGTTAAAGAAAGCCACATTTAGTAATCCTCATTGCCCCTTCTGGCCTCAACAAGTTTGGTTTCACTTCTTTTTGCCTCAACTAATACAGAAACCATGGATTTTGGATGCATTTCCAGATCTGCTAGCTCATCCAGAGGGTATGGTTCATCTTAATTTCCAACATCTCAGGCTCACTGCATGGCTTCTCCAATTCCCATGATTGTCAGGCATCCTTTTCTTTCTTCCCCTATCCAACATATTATTATTGTTCATCACAAGCATTCTAGAAGAAAATTGTATCAAGGCAAATGGGAAACTTTTTCTAAATGGACCTTGAATAAAGGACTAGACCAGCCCAATTCATGAAGTTCTGGATTTTCTAAACATACTTTTCCAATCTGGTACTCTGCAATTTCAAATTTCCATTCAGGCTTGAATGACTCTTCTCTAATGTCTCACAAGCTTTGTAAAGTTTTTTTAAAGGTGCTCCTGATAATAAAACCCCCATTTAAAGAACCAGCTCCCCCTTGGGATCTGACTGTTGTCCATCAAGCTCTTACTAAGACCCCTTTTGAACCATAAGCATCTTGTGACTTGAAATATTTATCCTGGAAGATTTTATTTTTGGTAGCTATTTCTTCTGCAAGAAGGGTTTCTGAATTACAGGCCCTATCATGCAAATCACCCTACCTAATTTTTCATATAGAGTCACACTGAGAACAAATCCATCCTTTTTACCAAAAGTGGTCTCCAAAACCAACATTAATCAGTCACTACAATTACCAGCCTTTTTCCCTAATTTTTATAACAAAGGGGAATATGCCCTTCATTTACTAGATGTGCACAGACAGCTACGTTTTTATCTTCACAGAACTAACAATTTTAGAAAATAGGATCAGTTATTTGTAGCATTCTCTTCCCTCCGCATGGGCAATCCAGTTGCTAAGGTTACTTTAGCTAAATGGCTCAGAGACTGCATCACATTTATCTATCACTCTAAAGGACTTCAACTTCCCAAGTCATTTCAAGCCTATCCAACAAGAGCTTTGGCAACATCATAGGTTCATAGGTTCATACTAGGCTATCGGCCCTAGGGCCTATATAAGCCTAGCCATAACAATTATCTGGATATTTCTTCCCACACTATTTACTTCCCTGGACCTCTGTCTAGCAGGGTGACTGATATGATCCCCGGGATGAATTTCCTATCTCCCATCCAATCGTCAAGGTTCCTTTTGAAGAGGGCCAAGGAGACGCTCTGCGTGACATGTTAGGGCAGTCTATTCCAGAGTATGGGGGGTCTCTGGGTCAGGAACCTATGCCTCCAGCATGTTTTGCTCATTGTGATGACAAGGTTTAGACCCCTGGAGCGTGTGGCTCTGAGAGATTGGGATTTCTTTAAGTGGAGCATGTCCAACAGCTCAGAGTTTGACATGGCCTTGTATGTTAAGCAGAGATCGTCTCTGAGTAGACGATATGCCACAGAGTATAGCTGGAGTTTTTTTAGATGGTCAGCTTAGGGCATCTGCTTTAGGCCTGTGATACTTTTAGTGAGGTATTTCTGTGGCCTTTCCAGCTGTTGCAGATGTCTTATGAGGTACATACCAAATGAGGCATTGTACTCTATACTGGCTCTAATGAAGGATGAATGCAGTGGGACAATAACCTCCTTTTTTCTGGATGAAAAGCCCTTAGTGATAAGGTGTGCCACATAGAAGGATTTCCTGATTGTTGTGGCGATGTGGTTATAGAAGGTGAGACGCCTGTCCACCTGTATCCCTAAGTCTCTCATCACACTTTCGGTGTTTAGTGTCCTGCCACCTATGTGGTAATTTATGGGTACATGTTTTTTTCCCAAAGGGGATAACTATACATTTCTTGGCGTTAAGCTTGAGCCCATGGCTCTGGCTCTAAGCATCTGTTTCTATAAGGCCCTTTTGTAGAATATCCACATCATTTGGGGATTCAGTAATGGCTCCCAGTTTGCAGTCATCTGTGAACTTTGTTAGCCAGAGTCCCTTAGTGTTCGCCTGTACTACAAAGAAGTAGATGCCAAACAAGAGTGGTCCCAGGACTGAACCCTGAGGTACTCCACTTGTCATTTGTCTGGAGTTGGATTTGGAGTCTGCTACTTTTACAATCTGGGTTCTGTCAATAAGCCAGTTGGCAACCCATCGGGTGATGTAGGGATTTATGCCCAGCTTAGTAAGTTTATCTATGATTCCAAAGTGGGGGATGGTGTTGAAGGCCTTGGCGAGGTCCAGATAGGCTGTGTGGACCGCCTTACCCTCGTCTACAGCTCTGGAGACTGATTCAAATAAGTCAGTCAGGTTCAGGAGACAAGATCGGCCCTTCACGAACCCAAACTGGGCGGGGTCCAGTGTTTGAAGTTTGCCAATGTCTTTGTTTATAAGTTCCATGATAAAGCATTCCATGCCCTTGCAGATCAGGCTCGTCACACTGATGGGATGGTAGTTACCAGGATCCAAGGTGGATCCCCCCTTGTGGAGTGGGATAACTGTAGCTGTGCACCACTCAGTGGGCACGAAGCCTGAGGTGAGGCTATGATTAAACATGACACTTAGGTGAGGTGCCAGTTCATTTTGTAGTTCATGTAGTACACAGCCCAGGGTGTCATCTGGTCTCATGGATGCTGTATTCTTATCTTTGGAGAGGGCGGTTTCTACCTGTGTGGCCATGATGACAGGAATTTGGCAATCTTTTGGTATTGAGATGGGCCCTTTAGGGGGTGAGAGGGGGGTGAAGTTGGCACTAAATCGATCTGCCAGGATATTGGCAGTATCCTTTGGATCAGTATATTTAATGCCATTCTGTTGTAGGTCAGAGCAGATCTGAGCATTTCCATTTAGATTCTTGACATAACTATAAATGCCTTGTGGTTGTCTTTGGAATCTTTGGCAATTTTATTTTCGTAACTAGCTTTGGAGTATTTTATGAGGGATCTCAGCTTCTTACTGAGGCTGGTAAGGGAGTTATTTGCATCCTGGGAATTTCCTCCTTTATTCAACAGTTTCTTCCTTCTGTTGCATAGTTTGTTTATGGCAAGGGACCACCAGATTGGCTTCCCTTTTTTGGAGGAGAGTGTATTGGCTCTATTTGGGATGGCACAATTCATGCACGAGTTGATGTGCTCGTACAGTGCCTTAGTGTAGGATTCAGCAGTCGAGCTTTCAGATCCCGTCTGCATGGGTGTCATGAAGTTTGTCACTTCTGACTTGAGTAGCATGAAGTTGGCTTTGGAGAAGTTTTTTACAGAGGTTTCCTTACTGGGAGGTGGAGGTGGGATGTCGATGTCAAGGGTGATTTGCTTATGGTCAGACCTGACCAATGAGTGGGTGACCACTGGTGTGGAGCATCTATCTCCCATGTTGGTAATGACCAGGTCTAGGATATTGGAGGCCTGGTGGGACAATGAATTAGTTGATCCAGGGCATTGGAATTTATGAATTCGAAGAACCGTTGGGAAAAGGTGTTGGTACCCGAGTAGTTTTTCAAGTTAATGGCAGAGTAGTTGAAATCACCCAGTATTAGGGTGTTTGGTTGTATCTTAATATTTTCCAGTATGTTTAAAAAGGTGTAGTGAGAATCTTGGGGCATGGTGGGGGATATGTAGCAAGCTACAATTTGGATTGCAGCCTTACCTAGTGTTAGTTGCACCTGGAGAATTTCAGATGCATTGTGTTGGGCAACTAGCCTGGAGGTGTGAATATCCTTGGTGAATATGGGCACTCCTCCACCTTTAGGTTTTTGGTCTTGGTTTGGTGGCCAAAAAGTGTGGTAAGAGTTGTAGCCTGGTATTGCAGGGGTGCTCTCTGGAGCCTTGAACCAGGTCTCAATTACTGCACAGATATCGATGTTCTCCATTTTTAGGAGTGCCTTGTGAGAGTGCATTTTGAGGTTTAGACTTCTAGCATTGAGTAGCATTACCTTCAGATTTTGCATGCTTGTATCTGTTACGGTGGTGGTTTTGTCCTTTGAACCTTGCCTAAAAAAGGCACTTTTGGGGTGGCAAGAGCTTTAGCCAGTAACCTGAATCCCAGGGGTGACAGGTGCAAACCATCTCTGGCAAAGCATTGTGGTTTGTCGATCATGTCTTCCCAGGCAGACAGATACTGGATCTCCTTTGAATGACACCAGAAGCTTAGCCAATTGTTGAAGTCAGTCATTTTGTCCTTATACTGTGGTATCATTCTGGGCGAAGGCAGGATGCTAATCAGGGCTAGGGTCATGCCTGCCTGGGCCACATGATCCAAAAGCTCTTCCATGTCTCTTTTCATGTAGTCCAGGGAGATACATCTCAAGTCATTCACTCCAACATGGACAGTGACAGAGTTGTATCTGTACTTGTTGTGAAGTGACTTGAGTGCATGCATTATGTGGCGGATATGCCCTTGCAACTCCCACTCTAATATCATCCACCCCATCCAACTACTACCTTTCTTTCACCTCCACTAACTACCTTGATGATAGCAAGCTCAGATGCTCATAAGCCTCGTACTTATTATACAGCAGGAACTTCTCATTGTTACATTTGTTAAAGCCTGTTATGTACTTCACAGATAAAGATTCTAGTTGTCTACTGATGTACTATGTTCTTCATCTGTAAATATGTTGTAAGTAATTTCTATGTTAAATTGTTAATCGCTATGTAATCCAATGTAACTACTGTCTGTTTATTTTACTGTGGAGCTTTTCTCCCCGGGCCTCCGCTGAAAATGGACCCACATCCAGTCGGACACTCCCGGTCAACAAATTTAAATAAATAAATAAAATAAATAAATAAATCCTGGCACCCGACAGGCAGCTGACTGTAATTTTCTCCTTGTTCAGCCTGGTGAGTGGAACATCAGTGTGCCTGACTATAGAGTCACCTATGACTAAAGTGTTGGGTACATTGTCTTGCCTTAGCGGCTGTTGTTGGGTGGCACACTGGTGTTGTGAGCTATGTGTCACTTTGGTTGTGACTGGTGTTTGTTTGCGTTTCAGCTTTGGAGGTCCTTGTTGCTTGGGCAGGTTAATGTTAAGGGCCTTCGTATATGTGGGTTTAGTGTTGCTATGTGTGGGTGTTGATGGTGTAGGTTTTGAAGGGCTATGTGTTGCTTGAGATGTAGTGCAGGTGTTAACCTTCTCCTCTTGACTGTCTAGCACAGTCTTGGCTGGAGAGAGCTTTGCTTCCAGTCTGGCTATGTAAGTGCATCTCTCACAGGTTGTAGTGTTGGGTGGTAGGAGGAGAGGGTTGTCTGTGTACATGAGGCAGTTGCTGCATTGCCCCAGTATGCCCAGATTCACCAGGTGGACAGGAGAAATCACCAGAAGCTGACCCTTGGACATGCCTGTGTAGGTGCTTTTTTTTGTAAAGTACAAGAGCTGTTTTCCCTTACCTTTGCAAGGTACTTTGCAATTATAGGCTGTTTAGTGCCTACAATTAATTTCTCCTTATTGACAAAGAGAGTTGAGTGCTTGTATCAGTTTAAGGCTTCCTAGTGTTTTCCAGCAGATTCTAAAGCAAGTGTTAGTCACAGAGGTTCAGATTTTAGTGCAACTACTGAGAAACCAGCTAGTTCTATGGGAAAATTTGAAGAGCAGACTTTTTGGCACCTAGAATAGTTTAACCATAGGCCCACAGTGCTGCACGATGCAAAAAATGTGCAAACACATGCATTTTTAAGCTAGAAAGTTGAAATGAATAGAAATCAGCCGAAAAAGGCTAATAAAATTTCGATTTCAGAGCTGGAAACCCCTCCTCTAGTGTTAGATAGGCAGTACAATGTTCACCATTCCCACTGGTAAGCAGTAGGACTTCCCTCTACCACAGCAAGGCCTGGATAGCTCTGAACACAGAAAATAAAGTCCTGAGACCAGCAAAGCCTGGGATCTGTACTATACTAGCTAGGAAAGGCAGGAAATGAGCAAACAAGATAGTATTTTTTTTTTTTTTTTTTTGGTTAAAACAGGCTTACAATGCAATAATAAAATAAATAAATGCAGAAAAGGCTAAGCACTTGAGTGTGTAGCCCTAAACAGTAAATGTAATTAAAACTCTACAAAATTAGCAATTTAAAACTTTTTAGATGAAGCAAGGCAAGTGCACAACTGAAAAATGATTTAAGAGGTAGTAATACAGTAGAATAAGTAGCTAGTCTACATATACAGAGAAGTCTATGTATACAGAAAAGCAGCTAAAACACAATTCAGATGCAGTGCAACCTAGAGCACTTGAGTTGTAGCAATATTAAGGCAAATACAGTTATAATAAATGCTCTAAAATATACTCTATATTTCCAAAATGTTTGAGAAGCACAGTCAGAACACAAGAAGATTCAGGCAATTTTTTTTTAAAGAAAGGGAGAAAGGAGCAACAGAAGGAAAGAAACGAAGAATGAGCTAATGACACTAGACTGGGAGGAGTATCCCACATCAAATTTATAGTAGGGGCGGGCAACTGTAAAGCCACCAAGTATAACAACAAGACACCAACAGGAAGGGAGGGTAGGAGACAATACTAAAGATATTAGCCTACACTCTTTTAGACAGTAAACACTACAGAAATCTTTATCACAGCAGTGAGCCACAAAATGAAAGTTTTTAAACAGATAAAGGAGCAAGGAGACTCTACAGAATGCTTTTAACTGCAAACAAATCAGTTACCCATACAGATTAGTTAATAGCAATAAAATACAGTAAAAAGTATGCAGCAGGCAATAAAAAGTGCTATACATAAATTGCTAGAAGCAATAACCAGTATAAATAAGCAAGAAAACAGGATACTTATTGTTATATATCTCAGATCAGAGTTATAGTCAATGCCCTTCCTCCACTCTGCTCAGTGTGCATCAATGGTTTTTCATGCCAGAGCTTCTTTGGATGACATCTGTGCAGCAGCTACATGGTCTTCTCATCATACCTTTATCACGCATTACAAATTAGATCAGGTCTCGAGGGGTCGAGCATCCTTTGGCTCTATGGTGCTTAGGAATATTCTTCCATGAGACCTCCCAAGGCTAAAGTAGCTGGGATTCTGCCCCACTGTCAAGGATTGGGTGAAGATTGACAACACCAGATAAAGAAGTTATGTCTTACCATAATGTTCCATCTGTGTTGTTGATCTTCACCAAACCTTGACATCCCACCCACCTTCCCCTATCCTAAGACTCTTAGTAGATCAGATTAGCCCTAAGCTAGTTTTCTCATTAAGGGCTCATATATGGCCTCGTTCTCTTTACTGTCTATAATTAAGCATATTATTTTTTCTATATACTATTATTTGGCAAACTCGATCTGAGGTAATCTATGTGAGGAGCATTATGGGTAATGTCTGGCTTGAGAGTTTGGAAAGTGCAAGCTGGAAGATATGGCCGAGTCGGTTCTGAGGTTTGGAACTGAACCCACTGTCAAGGATTGGTGAAGATCAACAACACAGGTGGAAAGTTTTGGTAAGATATAACTTCTTTTTTTTTTAACTGTTTTCTGCAATAGGATGCCTTGGAATTGTTGTTTTTGTTTGATGCCACTCAACATCTGAGAATGTGCCTGTCTGTCAAAGTGTATATTGATGAGACTGGACAGACTGGATGGGTTTGCTATTGCATATCCACTGGGAGATGTAACCCTACACAGGTATGAAAGTCAAGGGTAGGCATCACAGGAAACATGAGAAGGGCATACTAAGAGGGTTACAGTACATTTGGGGATACTAGACTATGATGATGTAGTTACAAATATGGAGGCCACTTACAGGTATTCCCACAGCAGTTGCATACAGCACATCTGTGCAGTACGTATAGTTAGTGGGTTGGCTTCTCACACCAATTTAGGTATTCAGCTGTATATGTGGGGCAACAGTCGCAGGTAAATAGGTAAATATGATGCAGGTTAATATATATAAATATATATATATATATATATATATATATATATATATATATATATATATATATATATATATATATATATATATATATATATATATATATATATATATATATATATGGGTCTACTTCATTTCACTAAAAAAAATTTCACTGAAACTCATTTCGTTGAAAGCTCATTTCACTGAAAATCAGTTGCCTGAGCACAATTCACTGAAAGCTCATTTCACTGAAAACTCATTTGACTGGAACTCATTTCGTTGGAAAGTATATGCGCTGTTCCCCACTGTAGTGTAATCCGGGAGTTAGTATATATAGTAAGGGGGTGTGGGGGGGCACATCCCTCCACATTGGGGGGGTGTGGGGGCATAGCCCCCCACATAGCTTGGTTATATATTATGTGCCGTAAAGAGTTATTCATTCAACTTGTAATTATCCATGTCTATGGTTTCCAACATTTAAAATAGGCAGGAGGTATATACACTAACTCCAGGATCACACTACAGTGGGGAACAGGGCATATACCTTTCAGCGAAATGAGTTTCAGTCAAATGAGTTTTCAGTGAAGTGAGCTTTCAGTGAATTGTGCTCAGGCGGCTGATTTTCAATTAAATGAGTTTCAGTGGTGTGTGTTCAGTGAAACAAAGTAGACCCATATTTTATATGTGTACATATATATATATATATATATATATATATATATATATATATATATATATGTGTGTGTGTGTGTGTATATATATATATATATATATATATATATATATATATAGACACACACACACACACACACACACACACACACACACACACACACACACACACACACACACACACACACACCAATGCCCTGTTCTAAGTCAAGGGCACCCATGTGCAAAAAATAGGACAAATACATCTTGCCACAGTAATTCAGAACACTATGTACTTTTCATGGCTGTGTCTTATTTAAACTCTGCTTCTCAGTTGTACAGTGTGTTTATGGCCACTGTTATAATGATATAGAAGAAAATCCATCAAGAGAATCTAGAATATTGGTTTGCTTTGTTGCTTGTGCTAAAATGAGTTTTTGAAATGTTACTTCATTGATAGTATTTATTGAAGACAATAAGTGATCTGTGAGATTTGTGTTTCAAAATTTTCAACTGCTGCATATAGAAAAAAGAACATTTCAGAATCACTGCATCGCAAAACTTTAGTATAAGACATTTCAGAAAAAGGTGAACTAAATATATAACATGTCTTCCTCAGCATGTGCACACCATGCAAGAGAGGAAATCAGTAATTTATCAGAGTGCAAGTAACAATATCTTAAAAATAAAAATGAACTCTTACCAGTAATATCCACCAGGTACCTGTTGTGTACCTGTACAAAGAATGTGATATGGCAACCATCTTCTTTGACAAAACCAATGTCCTTCCAAACTAACCTTCTTAAAAACCTACCAGTATCCATGCACCAAAATATGGCCATTCTCTGTAACATATTCCTCATCATAGCCTGAACTCAGAAGTTCTCATTTCATGATACCCACGGAGCCTAATCTGGAAGGTCAGCAACTGCTATAAAATTTATGGATACAAATATTAAAAAATAGAAGTCATATCAAAAAGATTGCACTAAACTCTCCTCCAGCTTTCCACTCAGACGTGAGCTTTTAAATTAACCAAAAATCCTAAACTATATTTCACCTGTAATTACTTCTCATGTATTCTTCATCACTGACATTAAAATGAAACATTCCCAGGGAATTTCTCAGATGTTCAAAACACCCTTTGTTTACAAATGTCTCTTCATTGTGGTAAATGGGGGCATTATCACCTAATTTCACACCTACTATGCAGTTCTGTGTCACTGAAATTTTTGATTTTAACTGATGATTCAAGACAAACAAGTCTGACATGGGTCCAAGAGTGATGAAACTGTAGTTATAATAAACAAGTTACAATGTAGTTTACTATAGTATTCCTCAAATATACTGTAACATTTCATTCATTTGCTGCTTAAAGATTTTCTTTAATCTTAAACTAATTCTAATATCAGTCAGATGGAAGGGAATTACAAAATGTATAAGAATTGTGAATTATGTGGGAATATTTGAGAATATTGACATGAACATGGGCAATATATATATATATATATATATATATATATATATATATATATATATATATTGTAAACACCCATATACACACACACACATGTATATATATATATATATATATATATATATATATATATATATATATATATATATATATATATATATATATATATATATGGGTCTACTGCTTTTAGTCTAATTACATTTGGACGAAAATGATTTCAGGCTGCCCACTTCACTGAAAGCTCATTTGATTGAAAGCTCATTTGGTCGAATCCCATTTGGTTGAAAATGGAATTAAGCCCCTGCCCCACTGCAGGCAACCCTGGAGTGAGAATATAAAGTAAGGGGGGTGTGGGGGGCACAGCCCCTCACATTTTGCAAATAGTTGTTACTGATGTTATATGTTTGTATGTATTTTTAATGGATACACATGTATATAATAGTACATACATTGCAATTATGTGGGGGGCTTCGCCCCCTCCCCCAATGTGGGGGGCTGTGCCACCCACACCCCCCTTACTTTATATTCTCACTGCAGGGTTGCACTGCAGTGGGGCAGGGGCTATGTTCCATTTTCGACCAAATGGGATTCAACCAAATGGGTTTTCAGTGAAAGGCATTTTCGGTGAAGTGGGCAGCCTGAATTCATTTTCGACCAAATTATATATATATATATATATATATATATATATATATATATATATATATATATATATATATATTGCCTGGTAATTTCAACAGATAATACAAAGATTTATATGTCCTTAGTAACAAGGTTAGTGCATGCATGGCCACCATCTTCAAGTACAGATGGCAAACAATGGAAACAAGAGTATAGCTATTCCACTTTACTGAGATATTATGAACCAAACTGTCTTGACTAATGTAGTTCTTACTTAGCAGCTTGGGGAAAAGCATGGGTATTGATTAGGTGGTCATGAAAGAGTTGCATGCATTGGGAGGGTCTACTCTATGCAATGGTTTTCCTACAAAAGTTCAACCGTACCTTCAGTAAATGGTGGACTGAAAAAGGTGTTTCCAAAATGATGAGTAAAAAAAAAAAACGTATGCAACAGAGAAAAAAGTTCAGGGGGGCAAGCCCCCTACACCTCCTTGAAGTTATATATACCAAGTCAATGACTGCACCAAAGTGGTGAAAATAGGGAAAACACTAAAAAGTGTACTGCCAGATCATACAATACATTACACAAGCTCACCGTGACAAAAATGTCCTTGCACTGAATATGCATGACTGCATAACAGTAATGGCTCATAGGTATGCCCTAAAAATGCATACCTTGAGGTAGCTGAGCATTTAAATGTAGTACTGTATGATAAAATATTGACATCTAAAGAGTGGGAGTGTTTCATTTCCGCACTGTAACCTAGTTAAAAAATCAATGTGTCACTTAGTGGTATGTCCAGTGCATAGCTGCTATCAGTTAGCTGTTAGTTGATATCATCCATCTCCGCCTACATCCACCATACTGTAAACTCAACTTTAACCTATCTAAGTATTTTGTATAGGGTAGTTTCAACTTTACTCTTCTACATCTTAGTAGGTTTGGCTATTTTATGCTGGCTGTGCCACTATGGCTTGGATACCCTGTGTTTGAGAAGCAACCTGGGATGGGAAGTCATTGACTGAAACAGTGGAGATGGAGTTGACCGAGGATAGGAGTAAACAGCCTCTTCCACTGAAATGCTAATATCCAGTGGGGTTTACAATGTTACACCAAGTCAGTCTAAAGGGGAGGAATAACATGCAACAAACAGTGCTTCTGAGTACTATAGCCGTGGATGATACATCTTTTGAAATGCACATATCTCTTTTGTCAGGGACATGGAAAATCCCACTTTTCCAGGACACTGTTGAGTAATGGGAGTTAGGATTAGGGAAACAACCATGTACCCTTGACATGGGTTGATGCACCAGCTATATCACCTCTAACTTAACATTTCTTGACACTGAGATTATTGTACATTACAAAAGAATAACAAAAGCTGACTAGTGAAGAGAATAAATCTAGAATTTGGTAATCATTACTGATAAACAGTTCTGGTATTGCTTTGTTCAGTATCAGAAGTATAGATTAGACTTTCATAGTCATCTTCCAGAGTTTTACATAATTAATGTCAAGCTCTGCAACATAGCCATACTAGGCAGTGGATTATTCCATGAGCAATAAATTGTAATGAAAACTCATTGATGGCATGGCCATGTTACAGAAGAATGCATATATAAGTCAAATTTAGAAATTCTGCCCACATGAAAGAAAATCAGTTAGCAGCAACACTAAATTTCAAATGAATAGCACTGTAGTAGCTGCCATGCCTGGGTATTTATTTATTTATTTTATTTTCTCTTTATTGACTGGATTGTTCCCTCTAGACAATATCCTCTGTTAGGGGAACCCAAGGTGGTATTGATATAGGCTAGGCAAATCTGAGCAGGACTGTAGGGCACTTCCATAAATCTTTTTGAGTTAAGTGTCATGAACTTTTACATCCACCTGGGCTACCACCGTCTCAGGCAGATGGGAGATTTAACACAGAAGTGGCTAACACTTATGGATTTGTCTTTCTTCCTGACATACAGCATTCTCAAACTTGTTACATGCAAGTAAGGGAAATATGGATCTATAGTCTCAAATATTATATCCTCAAAGTTTACAAATTCCTTGTTAAGTCCCTCCATTTGTTCCTAGTCTCTTAATTCAGTTTTAGAAGTTCCTTTAATCTTTTTTGAAACTGCACAACATTTTATTTTATGTATATTTCTCCATGTACTCATCCACACAGTGGCATAAATACTATTGAATATGTGTGATTTAACCTGGACACCCAGAACTCCCCTCTACACTGCTTTGGGTAATGTTTATGCTTCTGTTCATTCTCTTACAGTCCTATTCACTTAGCTAAACACCTCATGGTCTATGATCTCAATCATTTCCTACTCCCTCTCTACCCTGGAGCTCGGACTTTCCAAGTCTGTTCCTGGGGATACAGATCCCCAATGAGTATTGCCTTCTTACTTCAACCCCACCTCTTTATTCTGCCCTCCATCTTAAATAATTCACTCTTGTTCAGTCTGGGGGGTGATGAAATGCATTAGTTCAGTGACTCTCCCTAATATCTCCTCAACCTCAACAGCCAACGCACTAAAACTAGCTTTTGACCATGGCTGCACCCACACCACATTCCTGGTTTGTTGTTCTTTCTCCTCCTCTCTGACCTCACAGCTGAGGCCACCTATTCATATTCTGTCTTCTTGCATTGTTCTTCAGCCCCATTTCCTTTTCACTTGCATACAAAGCCAGTCCCTTTGCAAACACTAATGTCCTCCAATGGCTAAACTGGAATACAGTTTTTGGTTATTTCAGTGCCATCAGTTAATATAAAAAGTATACAAATTATAGAGTTTCAATTATTTTGACTCTTGTCCTTTCAGAGCAAACATGGCACCCATGTAACTAGTAAACAAAGACACCCTGCAAATGTTTAACCATTCATGTCTAAACTTACACTTATCATTTGAAATAACCCTAGGGTATCAAAACTTATCAGACAGATTTGTCAAGCATGGCTAAGCTTAAAAATGATCAATGGAGTTGTTAGCTTAGTAATCACTTATGAATTTATGAACATTATAAATAACTAACATGGTATCTTTAGGTTCAGGTACATAATAGTGAATGTTTATAAACTGTGTAATATACTAGTTTTGTACTATACTTTGTAATAATTGATTACACGTTATTCAATATTACATGAATTCTTTTAGTTCCACTGATTATAATGCCTTGTGAAGGGGGTGTGGTATATTTTGGAGAAATTCACTCTCAGCAAATGCTTTTAGTCCAAGTGCTCTTTGCCAAAAGCACTAGCAAACTGTACTCCTTATAGTCTCTGGTTGTTACATTTTAAACTTTTCAATTTTTCTGAATTAGCATGTGCATTTAAAAAAGGTTATTGATACTTTTGATTTTGCTGTGTCTTTTTATGTCTTCTTCATGGCTAACATAAAAAGGATGCAGCCTTGGGGTCAACCACATGTCATGATCTCCCCAACCAGCTAAGAGCTGCATCATTTAAGCACAAACATCTTCAGATTGATCACTGATGCAAAAATTATGTCATTAATGACAAAGATCATTCACAGCAAGTCATCTTTAAATACCTTGTGGAATGCCAAAACAAGCAATTGTCACGTTTTGCATCTCTTATTATAGTCAGTTACATCTGAGATAAATCTTTCCTTGGGGGAGGGGCATTCACAGATTTATCTCCTTGATGGCACTGCTCAAATTAGTGAACACTACTCATAGGTTCATAGGTAAGTACTAGGCTATCGGCCCTAGAGCCTATATAAGCCTAGCCAAAAAAGGTTCCCTGGCTTTCGCCACCCAAGAAAATTCTTTTCCCATGCCCCTGTTGAGCAGAGCTACAGAAGTGATCCCCGGGGTGAATTTCCTGTTTCCCATCTAATTGTCAAGATTATTCTTAAAGAGGGCTAATTAGGAGCTTTGCTTGACATGAATGAGTAGTCTGTTCCAGAGCATGAGAAGTCTCTGGGACAGGAATCTATCACTCCAGCCTGTTCTGTTTATTGTGGTGACAAGGTTTAGGTCCCTGGAGCGTGTGGCTCAGAGAGATTGAGATTTCTTTAAGTGTAGGATGTCCATCAGATCTGGGTTAGACAAGGCTTTGTATGTTAGGCAGAGGTTACCTCTGAGTAGGCGATATGCGACGGAGTAGAGCTGGAGTTTTTTGAGACAGTCTGCGTATGGCATCTGTTTGAGGCTGATAATTCATTTAGTGAGGTATTTCTGTGGCCTTTCTAGTTGTAGATGTCTTGCAAGGTACATACCAAATGGGGTGTTTTATTCTATAATGGGTCTGATGAGAGATGAGTAGAGAGGAACGATGACCTCTCTTTTTCTGGAGGGGAACCCCTTTGTGATGTGGTGTGCCACGTAGAAGGATTTCCTGACCACTGTGGCAACATGATTATCAAAGGAGAGACTACTGTCCACCTGTGTCCCAAGGTCTCTTATCATACTTTCGGTGTTCAGTAGGCTACTACCTATGTGGTAGTTCATGGGTTCGGTGTTTTTCCAAGGGGGATGACAATACACTTCTTGGCATTGAGCTTGAGGCCATGACTTTGACACCAAACATCAGTCTCAGTGAGGCCTGTTAGTAGAATGTCCACATCCTTAGGCGATTCTATTATGGCTCCTAGTTTGCAGTCATCTGCAAACTTCATTAGCCAGAGACCAGTTGTATTAGCCTGGACTTTTGAGAAGTAGATACCGAACAGGAGAGGACCCAGGACCAAACCCTGTGGTACTCCACTTGTCATTGGTCTGAAGTTGGATTTGGAGTCAGCTACTTTCACTGTGTGGGTTCTGTCAGTGAGCCAGTTGGCCACCCATCTTGTGACATAGGGATTTATGCCCAGTCTAGTGAGTTTATCTATAATACCAGAGTGGGAATGGTGTCGAAAGCCTTGGAGAGGTCAAGATAGGCTGTGTGCACCACCTTACCCTTGTCCACGGCTCTGGTGACTGCTTCAAAGAAGTCAATCAGGTTTAGGAGGCATGATCTACCTTTTACAAACACAAACTGAGTGGGGTCCAGAGTTTGGACATTAAGCTCCAGGATGATGCATTCCATGACCTTGCAGACCAGACTTGTCAGGCTAATGGGGCGGTAGTTCCTGGGGTCCATAGTGGCAACCCCTTTGTGGAGTGGGATAACTCACTGTGCACCATTCCGTAGACATAAAGCCTGAAGTGATGTGAAACTGAACATGGTACTTAGGTGGGGTGCCAGTTCATTCTGTAGTTCATGCAGAACACAGCCTGGAAGGTGGGGTGCCAGTTCGTTCTGTAGTTCATGCAGAACACAGCCTGGAATGTTGTCTGGTCACATGGATGTTGTGTTCTTGGCTTTGGAGAGTGCAGTCTTTACTTGTGTGTCCATGAATACAGGGGCTTTGCAATCTTCTGGTATGGAGATGGGCCCTTTGGAGGATGGGGGGGTAAAGTTTGCACTGAACCTGTCTGCCAGGATGTTGGCAATATCAGTTGGTTCTATAAATCTAGTGCCATTGTGCTGTAACCAAAGCAGATCTGAGAGTTGTCATTGAGATTCTTGACATAGCTGTAGAATGCTTTGTGGTTGTTTTTAGAATCAGTGGCAATTTTATTTTCGTAATTAGCTTTGGAGGATTTTATGAGGGCTCTCAACTTCTTACTGAGGCTGACCAGGGAGTTCCTGCAATCATGGGATTTTACTTTTTTTTTGCAACAGTTTATTCCTTTTGTTGTAGAGTTTGTTTATGGCAGAAGACCACCAGATTGGCTTCCTTTTTTAGGAGGATAGCATCTTGGTTCTGTTGGGGATGGCATGGTCCATGCACTTGTGTATGTGCTTATACAGTGCATTTGTATAGGATTCAGCAGTCATGCTTCTATTTTCCATCTGTATGGGTGTTGTTAAGTTAGCCACTTGTGTCTTAAGAAGCATGAAGTTTCTAATGGTGGTTTCCTTAATGGGGGGTGGGGGCAGGATATGGATGTCTAGGGTGATTAGCTTGTAGTTGGATCTGACCAGCAAGGAGTTCACCTCTGGCTGTTACCCATATTGGTAATGACCAGGTCCAGGATATTGCTGCCCCTAGTGGGGGTATGGACAGGCTGATCCAGGGAATAGAATTTATGAATTCCAGAAAATGTTGAGCAAATGAGTTAGTACAGGAGAAGTTTTCCCAGTTGATGGTGGGGTAGTTGAAATCTCCCATTATTAGGGTATTGGGCTGTACCTTAATATTATCCAGTATATTGAGAAATGTGGAGTGGGCATCCTGGGGCATGGCGGGGGATCTGTAACAAGCTACAACCTGGATTGCAGTCTTGCCCAGTGTTAATTGTACTTGGATAATTTCAGATGCATTATGTTGAGCAACTTTTCTGGAGATGTGGATATCCTTTATGAGTATGGACACGCCTCCTCCTTTAGTGTTTCAGTCCAGGTTAGGTGGCTGAAAGGTGTGGTAAGAATTGTAGCCTGGTAATACAGGGGTGCTCTCTGGAGCCTAGAACCAGGTCTCTCTCACTGCACAGATGTCGATGTTCTCCATCTTATGGAGTGCCTCGAGTGAGTGCATTTTGAGGTTTAGACTTTTAGCATTGAGTAGCATTACCCTTAGATTTAGCTTGTTTGTATTTACTATGGTGGTGCGTTTGACATTTGAGCCTTGCCTAAAAAAGGCACTGTAGGGGTTGCAAGAGCCTTAGCCAGTATCCAGAATCCCAGAGGCGACAGGTGCAGGCTATCACTGGTAAAGCATCGTGGTCTGTCGATCATGTTGTCCCAGGCAGACAGACACTGGATCCCCTTAGAATGACACCAGAAGCTTAGCCAATTGTTGAAGTCAATCATTTTGTCCTTGTACTGTGGTATCATTCTGGGCGATGGCAGGATGCTACTCAGGGCTAGGGTCACACCTGTCTGGGCTACATGGTTCGAGAACCCCTCCATGTCTCTTTCCATGTAGTCCAGGGAGATACTTCTCAGGTCATTCACTCCAACATGGCATCCTGTTAATAGGTAGGTGTTTTATTTTTTGAAACCAAAAATAGATCATTTTCATCCACAAACTTACAAACAAAAATTGCTAAATTAAAGTAAAAATAAAACATAGCAGTGGCATACCAGTTTCATACCTAGACACTGTCAACATTTTATTTTAGTGTGTAAGTGAACTACACCACTTGTACCATTTTATAAGCCACGAACAAGTTATAAGAAGTAAAACAAATAATTTCATCATGTTATAATGGTTTTCAAGTACAGTTTACAAATAAAAATAAGCAAAAATGAAAATGAGCAAACCAATTAAAATATTTTCCAAAGCATCAAACAAGAACCATGTAAAATGACAAAGTACAGAGCAGTACTATAAAAATATGTATGGGAGATACCTCCAGACATGATTTACACTACATAGGACAGGTAGAGATAAGCAATTAGATCACATAAACACAAAGTAATTATTTGGGAGCAGTTTATAGTGGTACAGTATGCAACTGGGTAGTCTTTACTGATTTGTCATACTACAGCTTCAGTTTTTGCTGAAATGTCTGCCATGTAACTGAACATTTTTTATTTTTCTGGCTGAAGTACACATGCAGGCATGCTGGATATTTTTCTGTATAATAAATACAGTTCACCCTGCAGAGGCATACCACACAGTGGCACACACGCACACACACACACACACACACACACACACACACACACACACACACACACACACACACACACACACACACACACACACACACACACTCTACATGCAATACAGAATTCAGTGGCTTTACTCTGAAAATATGAAGGTATTATATGAAAGAGAATCATTGCTCTCAACTGTCCAGATTTTTAAAGAATGTCCAGATTTTTTAGTCATGTTTTTGGTCCATTTCTTATACAATTGTAGTTTTTCTGGCAAATCAATGAGAACTGAAGTGAGAAAATAATGGCAGATTTTATTTTCAGCCTTAATATCCTTTAGAAAATTCATGCTAATGCAAAACCTGTTATTCTATCAACTTACTAAGTCTGTAAGAACAACATTTAAAAACTGTCCCTATTTTGGGCCTGTGTCCCCCCGTTATTTATGGCTTTGTTCTGATTTCTTGCTGTAAGAGGTCAAGAGGTATGAAGAGAATACAATATTTTCCATTTCTGACTACCACGTAATTGTACTGAGATTATGAGTTTATTTTTAGAGGTAGACAATTGTTTAAAGAGAAACATTGTATAACTATTCACAGTGAAGTGCCAGTAATACACTAATATACAAAGTAGCAGACAAGAAGAGAAACACTGGAGTCACTGTTAGTAGACACACAACTGTATTACACCATCTTCCGTAACTTGTTCTAGAATGCATGATATTCCTTGTGAATTTTAGTGCTTATAAACTTACCATTTCATAACTAAAACATCATTAACAAGAACACACTGAAATTCATCTTGCATGAAATTCTGGCATATGCTGAAAATATGGTGAAAGTAACTGAATTTTCCACAAGTTGTAAACAAGGATTAACACCTGTTCCTCTTTAATACAGACAGTCCTTATTTAGTCAATTGTGTCCTAGCTGGGGACAAAAAAACACCACCAAAAATAGCAAATGGCTTGATAATTTAGAACAAATATAATTCCAATGTTTCCTGTAATGGTTGCATAAAACTGTATCCAAAATATCTTAATTAGATAATTAGTCTTGTAATAAACCCAAACAAAACGATTATTATAGCTTCTTATCTCCCTCCAGGCAACAACCTACACACTGCTGAAGGTCTGCTATCATGGGCTTCCACCAATTTCAACCAAGAAACTATTATTCTAGGTGACTTCAACCTCTATTGGCAATCCTGTACACCCAAAAACCCATCTAATTTCTCAATCTCTAGAACTTCATCCAGGCCATAAATTTCCCAACTCGCACTGACAAACACATCAATAGAAAGTCTACTTTAGACTGGGTACTAACCAGTAAACCCAACCTAGGCTACATATCCGGATGCCTTCCAGACTCTCTCAGTGACCATTCACCTACATTTCTATACAGAAAACGGGTACATGCACAAAGCAACATCTCCTACAAATTCATTGATTGTAAAAAAAATAATTCTCAAACACAACTTTTAACAATATCCTCCAACAATGTGATTGGACCTCACTTAAAACAAGTTACATAAAATTTCTCCTGGCTAAACATAAACCCTGCTGCCTGGCTGCTGATCAGCTTCCTAATGAATTTTTAAAAATTGCTGCCCCATCTATTGCTTACCGCATATCAATCTTGATTAACCCATCTATTGCTGAACACTAGGTCCCACTTCTGTGGAAAATATCCCACACCATCCGACTCGACAAAAGAGGACCTTCCAAAGACATAACAAACTTCCAACCTATATCCATTCTTCCCCCTATCTAAAATCTTAAAAAAATACATCCACAAACAACTCTTTAACCACTTCCTTAGCAACAATCTCTTATCCAACTCACAACATGGCTACAGACCTAAACATAGTACTTCTACTGCTGTAATCATTTTTCTAACACCATTCACCATCATCTAATCAAAGGCCGGGTAGTCTCCTCCATCTTTCCTGACATGTCAAAAGCCTTTGACACTGTTTCCCATCAACTTCTACTTAACAAACTCACATTCTATGGCCTCAACTCAGCATCTCTGTCCTGGTTCCTCAGCTATCTTTCCAATCGGCAGCAAACCACAAAATGAGAAAATAATCTTTCCTCCCTTCTCCCCATCTCTGTGGGGGTGCCCCAAGGTTCTGTACTTGGCCCTCTTCTCTTTATCTTATTCACAGTGACCCCTACTCAGCAACCAACCAAGCCACCATTGTCCAGTACACTGATGGCACTACCCTTATATGCTCTGCCCCCTCACCCTTAGATCTCCAATTAAAAATGCAGTCATCTTTCCAAAACATAGAAAAGTACCTGTCTGAACATCAATTAATTCTAAACCATAATAAGACCAAATTAATAATCTTCAAAAATAAAACATCCAAACCATCTCAGTCTTCTCTGTTAATCCGCTCCTCAAACAGAACCAAAATTGGCCCCACAACTCATACTAGACTTCTAAGAGTAACTATTGATGAGAATCTAACTTTTGATAAACATGCCTCATTGACAATCAGAAAAGTTTACATCAAGCTTGGCACCTTATACAGAGCCAGGCCATACCTTACCACAACACCAGGCTGGCCACTGCCCGATCTCACCTGCTTTGTCCCCTCCTCTATGGATCGTACATTCTCACTAACCTTTGCAAATCTAACCTAAATAATCTTGAATAATGTTATAACAAAATTGTTAAGTTTGCCACAAATGCCCTACACAGGACACACCACTGTACTGTGCTCTCTTAGCTAAACTAGCTAGAACTTCCCAGTCTTTTAGCTCTCAACCAACCTACTATGGTCCACAAGTTAATTCACCAACCCATGAACTGTCCTGTTCTCTTTAATCTTGTCCAACTTCATCACAATCCTAGGCCTCCTCAGATCCTCAGATAAACTAATACTCAAGGTCACCCACTCCCGCAACTATTATAGTGACTGTCTTTATTCCACTACAATTACCAAACTTTAGAATACCCTCCCTCAAACCATCACAGAAAAGCCTCACCTTCATGCATTCAAACCACTATTACATAACTCTGGAACAACAGGAACCAAGTAGAAAGTAACAAACAACAGGAACCAAGTAGAAAGTAACAAACAACAGGAACAAGTTCCACCAGGATTTATTTAAAAAGCACAAAATCTTTCTCTCTGACGTCTCGGCCAAAAGCCTTCAAGGAGAATAAAACACTTGCATGCAGCAGCAGCTTATATACATAGCAAATGAGATAATTACATAATTAATCAATTAGTACAACAATTCAACAAACTAATGTTCTCCAGTTGAGCTCTTCATTCAGCCCAAAAGGAAACATGGTTTTAAATTTTAAAATATATACAGTTTCTTTCTGCACTAATCTAGTTTTAACATCAATATCATTGTACATAGAAACACAAACTTGTTCTAAAATAGTTCATTTCAAGCCCTCATTACATTTATCATGTGCTTCCAAAAAATGTGCTGCAACTGGGCTGTCTTCTTTACCATTTTTGATGTCTCTTAAATGCTCCAAAAACCTTATTTTAAAAGGCCTCTTTGTTTCCCGATGTAAAATTTGTTACATGGGCACTTTAGAGCATAAATGACACCCTCAGAATTGCAACTAAATGTACCCCAACTATCAAATTTGACATTATTAATAAAATTAAAATTGGATACAATATGTTTACAAACCTTACATCTCCCACAGGGAAAAGTCCCAATTTTAGCAGGTTCCATGTATATTTGTGATGCAGGCATCTTGATCTTAGATCTTACAAGAAAATCTTTTATGTTCTTGCCTTTACGGTAAGAAAACTTCATATTTACATCAAGCCATTGTTGAACATTTCTGAGTGAACAAAAATAAAGCCAATATTGGCTGACAATATCAAGGAACTGTTTTGTAAAACTACCATAAGTAGTAACAAAATAAATATTTTCTTTAGTAGAACCTGAGCTGTCATGTTGTAATGTATTACACCCCCTTTGTTGAATAGATTTTATATATCTGGGTTTAACACCTGTACACAATCTTAAGAAGCTCTTATCCAAAATATTTGTGCCATAGCCTCTAGTAGAGAAAGATTGCACCAAAAGGCACATTTCTTCATGAAATACATCAGATCTATTACATAACTTGGAAATACGTAGCATTTCACCATAAGGTAGAGCCTCAATAACATGTAAAGGATGGCCACTATTTGCATGTAAATACTGGCAAGTCCTTCAAAATTTTTATTAGGACGGGTAATGATATTCTCACCATCTGAAATATCCAATACTATATCTAAAAAAGGGATAGTGTGACCAATATTAAGGCCATCAAATTTGATATGAAATTTATTAACATTAATTTCATTAAAAAATTCAATAATTGTATCTTTGTCACTGTCTACCAAAAATATTAAATCATCAACATATCTGAAATAATAAATAACATGTTCCTGAAAAAATCTATGCTTATAAATAATATTTGATTCAAAAAAACCCATAAAAAGATTTGCATACATGGGGGCAAATGAAGCCCCCATAGCCGTGCCCTGTAACTGATGATATATAATATTATTAAATTCAAAAAAATTATGTGTCAAACAAAAATAAACCATTTCTATAACATATTCTGAAGCAGGAGAGTTGCCAAGGAAAAACCGAAGGGCTTCCAATCCATACTCATGTCCAATGCTTGTATACAAACTTTTTACATCAATGCTGACCCAAACCATATTCCTATTTACTTTGACATCTTTTATTTTGGCCAGAAAGTCAAAGACATCACTTATATAGGAAGGCAACCTAGTAACATAGGGATACAAAAAGTGATGCAAAAATACACCTAAATTATGAAGAAAATACTTAGACCCAGAAACTATGGGTCTCCCAGGGGGTTTATGTAGATTCTTATGAATTTTAGGCAGGCAGTAAAATAAAGCCATTTTACAGCCTGTTGTCTGAAACTTTTTTTTAACATCTGACTGGCAAAAACAGCCAAGTCTTAACCCCTTATTAATTAGCTCCTTATAATCACGAATAGCTGAAAAAAAGTTTTCAGTTTCCACAGCTCTATACGTATTGCTGTCACCAAGATGTTGCATACACATTTCCATATAATCATTAAAACCCATGACAACCAGTTTGTTGCCTTTGTCAGAGGGTTTGAAAACAATATCATATTTCTTACTCAGAGTTAGCAATGCTTTCCATTCTTGAATAGACATATTATAAACTATATTAGACCTATTACTCATAAATTGCTTGAATTCTAACTCAGAAAAATGATTTACCAAGTTAACAAATTGACATACATCAGTATTGAGAGAATCAGGCATAAAAGTACTGTATGAAGGAACATTAGAAGTATCAAACATAAAATATGCATTATTATCATCATTTTCTGAAGCACATGAATAAAAACTATCCATAGAGCTATCTAAACTCTCTTTTTCTATTTCTGAGGCAGAGAAAACATTCTTACTAAAAAAATATTTTAAGTGCAATTTTCTAGAAAAAACAAACACATCACTTTTAATATCATGTAAACGAGTAACCACTGTAGGGACAAATTTAAGTCCCTTATTTAATACAGACATTTCTATGTCACTAAAATTGTAGTTAGAAAGATTAACTACATAGTCTGTAACATTTAACATTCCATTAATCTGCTGTGTAGAACAAACATTACCGTCTTCCCCGTTTGGACCCCCTATGTCCAAAGCGTTGCCCACCTTGGTTGGAAAACTGTTCCCAGGTCCGTTTCTGTCCCTGGGCTGGAGGAATCGAAGACGAGGACGAATTTCCCCGAAAAGTATGGTAAAATCTGTCCCTTTGCTCAGCTGTTGGAAGTGCAGGAAAGTCGCCATCATTCCAGTCTTCTTCATGAGAGGTATAACCTCCTTCCGAAGCCGAGGAGTTGAAGGCTTGATTTCCGGCGTCATCAGGGCAAAACCTAACCTGCTTATGGGCTTAAAGCGTTCAGTCCTTGACATGAACGCTTTGTTGGATTCATAATCACGAATATCCCTCACAAGTTTCCCTTTCTTTCTGTTAAGCAAAGTCACTTCGTATTCTTTTAATTTTCCATTTGTTTGTTTAAGAAATTCATCAAATACGGACACAGGAACCACATTGGTTAAATCAGTACAGAGTTTCTTTATGTTAGAACACAGTTCCTTATGTTTAATCTGGTCACGTTCTATCAATATCTGGAGCCATTCACTCACACACTTGTGGGCAGCATGTACCCACCTTTTGTGGAAAGAAATATCTGTGTCCACACTCAAGTCAAAAGGACTAGAGGGATCCTTAAAGACTCTCAAACCTCTAGGTGTAGTGTCAGTCTCCACATATTTTTGTAGCCCACAGATGTTATAATGCACCGAAGTTTCTTTCCACATAAGCTTTTCCAGTTCATCAAAAAGTAATTTGTGTTCTGCATTGACTGCTAGGGAAATCTTTCCACCCACCCCAGAAAAAGGGTTAGTGGGTCTCGAACGTCTATCTTCTTCCCATTTTTCCCATATACTGGAGCCATCATTAGAAACTCTTTGTACAGCTTGTCTCTCACCTCTGTCCATATGATTAGAAGCAGCTGAAGAGTTTACCAAAAAATTGTCCAGGGACATTTGACTTCCCTCCATGTTATCTCTGAAAATCCGAGGTAGATGGAACTGAGGATCAGTAGGCATAAAGCTGGAACAACAGGAACCAAGTAGAAAGTAACAAACAACAGGAACAAGTTCCACCAGGATTTATTTAAACTACCTAGCTAATCATTGGCTTTGCTCCTGTCATTCCCCAGGCTAAATCCTCTTAATCCTCTTATTCCCCATCCCACCATCTCTCCACTCTACTATGGTCCACATCCTCTTACTACAACTTCTTTCTGATCTCTACTGTTAAATCTTGGTTCATATCTTGCCACCTCTCAAAATGCGGTTTGGCACCTCTGTTTTTACACTGTGCCCAAATGTGTATATGCATAGACTCTGCAATTCAAGACTGTACTACCTACAATTGCTTGCTTAGCTTTCTAAGTTATGTATTACATTATTTGTCTTATACCATGATTATTTACTAGTCTGCTCTCATGTTAGTATTTGTCTTGTAAATATTAATATGTAAAGATTGTTTCTGTTTACTGGAGCTTTTCTCCCCGGGCCTCCACTGAAAATGGGCTACTAGCCCAATCGGACTATTTCCCGGTTAACAAATGTAACTAACTAATAAATAAATAAATAAATAAATAAGTGAAACAACAGAAACAAATCAGACTACACAAGAATGAGCTTTTATTTGGGAAAAAGTGAAGTAGTGTGCTTTGCACTGGTTGTACATATGGTTTGTCCTCACACTCTCTTGTTTCCATTAAGACAATGTCCTAGTTTGTCTACATGCAAATGTGGCTACTGTAGGTGCAAGCACAATCATTTATTGGCAAAAGTATTACACATTAACTGCATTTTGTTCTTAGCCAGTGAAGAAGGAATACATTGCCAAGCAACATACATCTCAACTGTCTAGATTTTTATAGATGGTCCATATTTTTGCCTTATATGTTTGGTCTATTCCTCATAAAATATGTTGTTTTCTGGCAAATCACAGAGGACTGAAGTCACTAAATAATGACATACATTTGAGTTTCAAACTTCATATCCTTCAGAAAATGTATGCAAATACAAATAATTGTATTCTAGCAGCTTTCCAAGTTTATAAGAGAAATATTTAAAATATGTCCCTATTTTGGGCTTTAGTCGCACCCTTATTTTAGGCTTTACTCATATTTCTAGTGCTAAGAAGTTGAGAGGTATGCCAAACAAACAGCACTCCACAATTATTCCCCAGTTGTTGGAAATACCTGCTCTGCAAAAGCATTAAGAGGTCTGCCACTGGTGCTAGCATACAAATACATTTTTATCGATGTTGCTTTGGTACAGGAATATGCTGTAACAACTGAAGTGCTGGCCAAATTAAATTAATAAAAGTTGTGAACCTTATTAACTATATAGATGCATACAGTTGAAACAGAAATGGATTACATTAAAAAAGTATAAGAACATTTCATTAAACAAATAGAGACATTTACATTTCATTAGAGTGAAATATTTAAGTTTATGAAGGTGCTCAAAGACTGTTATAATAAAAGAAATCTCCTTTTTCATTCTGCATTTTTTATTGAAGTTTTCTTGTATTTTTCTATAAATAGACCTACTAGTTGTTAGGTCAAATGCCATAAATACTTGAAAGAAAGAAAAGAAAAATAGGCGGGAGCATTAGTTTGCTCTTAGTAATGCAGCTGACTTACTTTTAAAAGACAAAATGCACTCGCGCGTCCTCGTTGCCGATTTACCGGCAAGTGTTGTCATGGAAACTGTAAATAACAAAGGAGTTGAATCTGCTGTGTGCTAAGTGGATCGCTGCATTTAAACTTTTAAAGATTTTATTTAACTGTAAATTCAGCTAAAATTGTAATAAAATACATAGCCTGTGTAATGCAAACCAGGGGAAGCACAACCAAAAGAAATAGCGAGTGCTTTAGCCTTGCATCTCACTGCAGAAGTTGTCAGCGTGAAGTCTCTGTGTTGCGATCTGTTAAAGGAAATCACTCTATTTGCTTTAAAAAATAGTTTCACTTGTTTTGCCATTATTCGGGACCTTTTTTAATTATTGACATGTTTCAGCTTGTTTGGATAGTGAGTGTTTTTTTTTTTTTTACCTTAAATATATCCTTGCCTTTGCCTAGTCCTCATCATTTTTTTTTAAGATTTTCTAGTAAAATCACTGAGAATTAGCTTGTCAGTAAATCCATTTGTTGCAATTTTATACTTCTAATTGTTCAGAAAATTCACATAGACACACAACTTGTCATCCGTGCTGCTGCTGTTTCATCAGCAAATGTAGTACGGATACGGCAATAGTAAACAAACCTTACTTTATCATCTGTGGCTATAGCTGCTGGCTGATTTATTGTGACACAAATTAAACTTTTAGAGCCTTTTAATACCTATATTAAAATAAATGTGTAACGCAAAACAGTGGACCCGGTTTATTGGAATAAATAATGACTGCTTCCCATCTACATTTAGAAGGCAGGAGTCCGTAAATTAAATGCAAGACAATCGCTCAGTATTTGTTTTAATAAAGTGTTCAGCTTTCTTTGTCTTTACCCAAGCTGCCTTTTTATACTGTACTGAACGGGAACATCCAGGTAACATAACACTTAAAACAAGAAAACTGGAATATCATAATATTTCATCTTATGCAGAAACTGGCAGGGTAGAAAACAGTAAACTCTTGAGTGTAAAGCGATCTAAGAGGAACGTTGCAATCCCAAGGATGTGTTTACACTGGGAACTAATATTAAACTGTAACTGTAGAATTACAGGATATTCAGAGTAAAATTACACTGTGGGTGGGAATTTACATGACATCATTAAAGTGGGTGTTACTCTGGTCAGCCGGAATGTAGACCCGAATTTTAAACACTGGGATTGTCCCTTTAAGCAGAGTGAACTCATAGGAAGTACAAAACAACTGGTTTCTAACAATGAAAATAAATTACAGAGTTTAGCACTGTTTTTTGTTGGCCTTAACCAGCAAAAGATGTGATAAAGCAAATAATAAAAAGAAATTGTTGACATGTCCATGAACTTTCTGTAAAACTGGGAACAGTGAAATATGAAAGTAAGTCTAAAACTGTTAAAGCAAATGACATCACAACCTAGAAAGCAAATGAGGTAAGTAACCTGATACTGAAACTTGAAATACAAAGGAAAAGTCAGTCTCAGACTAAAGCTAGTAGTGTATACTTACAATGTAAATGAAATATTGTGGCAGAAGTTACAAAATATTAACAATTTCCTGCCTGACCTAAATGTAAAATATCAAAATGTGCAAGATGAGAATGAGTCACTAAAACACAACCTCAGGAAACTGAAAAGTCAAGAATTCTATACATTAAACATGGATTACAAAATAAAGGGTAATAACAATCTCAGATTTAGCAAATGGATTGAACAAAAAATGGGTCTAATAAATTTACATACTGAAAGAGCTTTTGATTCTATAGATTGAAACTATTTATTTAAGAGTTTGGAAGCATGTGCATTTCCAGAATAATTGATTGGAATATTAAGAAATTTGTACTGAGATTCTAAAGCATATATTAAAATTGTATCTTAGATTTCTGAAGGATTTTATTTTTAAGAAAACAATAT